>NW_026047585.1:0-160501 GCF_023864345.2 Schistocerca serialis cubense | reverse complement strand
TCCCGGTGCCCCCTTCATTTTTCAGTATCTCGAAAAAACAAATGACGATTGTCGCGGTGAGTTGCAAATACATGTTTGAGATGCACCCTGCACGCCATACCGAAGGCTTTGGAGCAACATTTCAATGGGGGGGATCGCAGCCCAGGGTCTTGCAGGTCATCGTCCTCCCGCCATGAGGTCGAACTGTACGAAATCCACTTGCTTGGGGGAAGAATCTTGTACACTGAATTTTGTAGAATATGGTGATAGGCAAAAGTTTTCTTGTACTGCTGCACGGAGAAACAAAAATTGGAGGAGCTGGGATTTGAACCCAGGACTTTCTGCATGCGAAGCAGACACTCTACCACTGAGTTACACCCCCGCCAGAGCAAGTACATCTGGGACGAGTGTCTCGTGGATCCTACTGTCATTATTTCTTAGGTTTGAACGGTACAGTAAGTGTTGGAGGAACCTATTCATGACAAGACCTAAGCAGCGTCGACTCCGTGGCGCAACGGTAGCGCGTCTGACTCCAGATCAGAAGGTTGCGTGTTCAAATCACGTCGGGGTCACAATGAAATTTTCGTTTACGAAAGCCATAGGCGAGTATGTCAGTTTAATCAGATACCAAACGATTACGGAGAACGGACGAACAGAACTTGCTTGAAAAAAGCTACTAGTGCAATTTTCGCGTTCTGACATTAAGGTGAAGGCGCCGACTCGCACGTTTTCCAGGCGCGAAGTGTCTAGTATTTTTGATATTTATATCGTTTAACGCTAATATATAACTGAGAGATAATGATTACGCAATATTTTGCTCGATTAGACGTCTTTAGCCAGGCAGAGTATAATACTTTTCCTTAAGTTATGGGAACAGAAAGATCGTGAAAGGGGGTATAGCTCAGTCGTAGAGCATTCGACTGCAGATCGAGAGGTCCCCGGTTCAATCCCGGGTGCCCCCTTCATTTTTCAGTATCTCGAAAAAACAAATGACGATTGTCGCGGTGAGTTGCAAATACATGTTTGAGATGCACCCTGCACGCCATACCGAAGGCTTTGGAGCAACATTTCAATGGGGGGGATCGCAGCCCAGGGTCTTGCAGGTCATCGTCCTCCCGCCATGAGGTCGAACTGTACGAAATCCACTTGCTTGGGGGAAGAATCTTGTACACTGAATTTTGTAGAATATGGTGATAGGCAAAAGTTTTCTTGTACTGCTGCACGGAGAAACAAAAATTGGAGGAGCTGGGATTTGAACCCAGGACTTTCTGCATGCGAAGCAGACACTCTACCACTGAGTTACACCCCCGCCAGAGCAAGTACATCTGGGACGAGTGTCTCGTGGATCCTACTGTCATTATTTCTTAGGTTTGAACGGTACAGTAAGTGTTGGAGGAACCTATTCATGACAAGACCTAAGCAGCGTCGACTCCGTGGCGCAACGGTAGCGCGTCTGACTCCAGATCAGAAGGTTGCGTGTTCAAATCACGTCGGGGTCACAATGAAATTTTCGTTTACGAAAGCCATAGGCGAGTATGTCAGTTTAATCAGATACCAAACGATTACGGAGAACGGACGAACAGAACTTGCTTGAAAAAAGCTACTAGTGCAATTTTCGCGTTCTGACATTAAGGTGAAGGCGCCGACTCGCACGTTTTCCAGGCGCGAAGTGTCTAGTATTTTTGATATTTATATCGTTTAACGCTAATATATAACTGAGAGATAATGATTACGCAATATTTTGCTCGATTAGACGTCTTTAGCCAGGCAGAGTATAATACTTTTCCTTAAGTTATGGGAACAGAAAGATCGTGAAAGGGGGTATAGCTCAGTCGTAGAGCATTCGACTGCAGATCGAGAGGTCCCCGGTTCAATCCCGGGTGCCCCCTTCATTTTTCAGTATCTCGAAAAAACAAATGACGATTGTCGCGGTGAGTTGCAAATACATGTTTGAGATGCACCCTGCACGCCATACCGAAGGCTTTGGAGCAACATTTCAATGGGGGGGATCGCAGCCCAGGGTCTTGCAGGTCATCGTCCTCCCGCCATGAGGTCGAACTGTACGAAATCCACTTGCTTGGGGGAAGAATCTTGTACACTGAATTTTGTAGAATATGGTGATAGGCAAAAGTTTTCTTGTACTGCTGCACGGAGAAACAAAAATTGGAGGAGCTGGGATTTGAACCCAGGACTTTCTGCATGCGAAGCAGACACTCTACCACTGAGTTACACCCCCGCCAGAGCAAGTACATCTGGGACGAGTGTCTCGTGGATCCTACTGTCATTATTTCTTAGGTTTGAACGGTACAGTAAGTGTTGGAGGAACCTATTCATGACAAGACCTAAGCAGCGTCGACTCCGTGGCGCAACGGTAGCGCGTCTGACTCCAGATCAGAAGGTTGCGTGTTCAAATCACGTCGGGGTCACAATGAAATTTTCGTTTACGAAAGCCATAGGCGAGTATGTCAGTTTAATCAGATACCAAACGATTACGGAGAACGGACGAACAGAACTTGCTTGAAAAAAGCTACTAGTGCAATTTTCGCGTTCTGACATTAAGGTGAAGGCGCCGACTCGCACGTTTTCCAGGCGCGAAGTGTCTAGTATTTTTGATATTTATATCGTTTAACGCTAATATATAACTGAGAGATAATGATTACGCAATATTTTGCTCGATTAGACGTCTTTAGCCAGGCAGAGTATAATACTTTTCCTTAAGTTATGGGAACAGAAAGATCGTGAAAGGGGGTATAGCTCAGTCGTAGAGCATTCGACTGCAGATCGAGAGGTCCCCGGTTCAATCCCGGGTGCCCCCTTCATTTTTCAGTATCTCGGAAAAACAAATGACGATTGTCGCGGTGAGTTGCAAATACATGTTTGAGATGCACCCTGCACGCCATACCGAAGGCTTTGGAGCAACATTTCAATGGGGGGGATCGCAGCCCAGGGTCTTGCAGGTCATCGTCCTCCCGCCATGAGGTCGAACTGTACGAAATCCACTTGCTTGGGGAAGAATCTTGTACACTGAATTTTTGTAGAATATGGTGATAGGCAAAAGTTTTCTTGTACTGCTGCACGGAGAAACAAAAATTGGAGGAGCTGGGATTTGAACCCAGGACTTTCTGCATGCGAAGCAGACACTCTACCACTGAGTTACACCCCCGCCAGAGCAAGTACATCTGGGACGAGTGTCTCGTGGATCCTACTGTCATTATTTCTTAGGTTTGAACGGTACAGTAAGTGTTGGAGGAACCTATTCATGACAAGACCTAAGCAGCGTCGACTCCGTGGCGCAACGGTAGCGCGTCTGACTCCAGATCAGAAGGTTGCGTGTTCAAATCACGTCGGGGTCACAATGAAATTTTCGTTTACGAAAGCCATAGGCGAGTATGTCAGTTTAATCAGATACCAAACGATTACGGAGAACGGACGAACAGAACTTGCTTGAAAAAAAGCTACTAGTGCAATTTTCGCGTTCTGACATTAAGGTGAAGGCGCCGACTCGCACGTTTTCCAGGCGCGAAGTGTCTAGTATTTTTGATATTTATATCGTTTAACGCTAATATATAACTGAGAGATAATGATTACGCAATATTTTGCTCGATTAGACGTCTTTAGCCAGGCAGAGTATAATACTTTTCCTTAAGTTATGGGAACAGAAAGATCGTGAAAGGGGGTATAGCTCAGTCGTAGAGCATTCGACTGCAGATCGAGAGGTCCCCGGTTCAATCCCGGGTGCCCCCTTCATTTTTCAGTATCTCGAAAAAAACAAATGACGATTGTCGCGGTGAGTTGCAAATACATGTTTGAGATGCACCCTGCACGCCATACCGAAGGCTTTGGAGCAACATTTCAATGGGGGGGATCGCAGCCCAGGGTCTTGCAGGTCATCGTCCTCCCGCCATGAGGTCGAACTGTACGAAATCCACTTGCTTGGGGGAAGAATCTTGTACACTGAATTTTGTAGAATATGGTGATAGGCAAAAGTTTTCTTGTACTGCTGCACGGAGAAACAAAAATTGGAGGAGCTGGGATTTGAACCCAGGACTTTCTGCATGCGAAGCAGACACTCTACCACTGAGTTACACCCCCGCCAGAGCAAGTACATCTGGGACGAGTGTCTCGTGGATCCTACTGTCATTATTTCTTAGGTTTGAACGGTACAGTAAGTGTTGGAGGAACCTATTCATGACAAGACCTAAGCAGCGTCGACTCCGTGGCGCAACGGTAGCGCGTCTGACTCCAGATCAGAAGGTTGCGTGTTCAAATCACGTCGGGGTCACAATGAAATTTTCGTTTACGAAAGCCATAGGCGAGTATGTCAGTTTAATCAGATACCAAACGATTACGGAGAACGGACGAACAGAACTTGCTTGAAAAAAGCTACTAGTGCAATTTTCGCGTTCTGACATTAAGGTGAAGGCGCCGACTCGCACGTTTTCCAGGCGCGAAGTGTCTAGTATTTTTGATATTTATATCGTTTAACGCTAATATATAACTGAGAGATAATGATTACGCAATATTTTGCTCGATTAGACGTCTTTAGCCAGGCAGAGTATAATACTTTTCCTTAAGTTATGGGAACAGAAAGATCGTGAAAGGGGGTATAGCTCAGTCGTAGAGCATTCGACTGCAGATCGAGAGGTCCCCGGTTCAATCCCGGGTGCCCCCTTCATTTTTCAGTATCTCGAAAAAACAAATGACGATTGTCGCGGTGAGTTGCAAATACATGTTTGAGATGCACCCTGCACGCCATACCGAAGGCTTTGGAGCAACATTTCAATGGGGGGGATCGCAGCCCAGGGTCTTGCAGGTCATCGTCCTCCCGCCATGAGGTCGAACTGTACGAAATCCACTTGCTTGGGGGAAGAATCTTGTACACTGAATTTTGTAGAATATGGTGATAGGCAAAAGTTTTCTTGTACTGCTGCACGGAGAAACAAAAATTGGAGGAGCTGGGATTTGAACCCAGGACTTTCTGCATGCGAAGCAGACACTCTACCACTGAGTTACACCCCCGCCAGAGCAAGTACATCTGGGACGAGTGTCTCGTGGATCCTACTGTCATTATTTCTTAGGTTTGAACGGTACAGTAAGTGTTGGAGGAACCTATTCATGACAAGACCTAAGCAGCGTCGACTCCGTGGCGCAACGGTAGCGCGTCTGACTCCAGATCAGAAGGTTGCGTGTTCAAATCACGTCGGGGTCACAATGAAATTTTCGTTTACGAAAGCCATAGGCGAGTATGTCAGTTTAATCAGATACCAAACGATTACGGAGAACGGACGAACAGAACTTGCTTGAAAAAAGCTACTAGTGCAATTTTCGCGTTCTGACATTAAGGTGAAGGCGCCGACTCGCACGTTTTCCAGGCGCGAAGTGTCTAGTATTTTTGATATTTATATCGTTTAACGCTAATATATAACTGAGAGATAATGATTACGCAATATTTTGCTCGATTAGACGTCTTTAGCCAGGCAGAGTATAATACTTTTTCCTTAAGTTATGGGAACAGAAAGATCGTGAAAGGGGGTATAGCTCAGTCGTAGAGCATTCGACTGCAGATCGAGAGGTCCCCGGTTCAATCCCGGGTGCCCCCTTCATTTTTCAGTATCTCGAAAAAACAAATGACGATTGTCGCGGTGAGTTGCAAATACATGTTTGAGATGCACCCTGCACGCCATACCGAAGGCTTTGGAGCAACATTTCAATGGGGGGGATCGCAGCCCAGGGTCTTGCAGGTCATCGTCCTCCCGCCATGAGGTCGAACTGTACGAAATCCACTTGCTTGGGGGAAGAATCTTGTACACTGAATTTTGTAGAATATGGTGATAGGCAAAAGTTTTCTTGTACTGCTGCACGGAGAAACAAAAATTGGAGGAGCTGGGATTTGAACCCAGGACTTTCTGCATGCGAAGCAGACACTCTACCACTGAGTTACACCCCCGCCAGAGCAAGTACATCTGGGACGAGTGTCTCGTGGATCCTACTGTCATTATTTCTTAGGTTTGAACGGTACAGTAAGTGTTGGAGGAACCTATTCATGACAAGACCTAAGCAGCGTCGACTCCGTGGCGCAACGGTAGCGCGTCTGACTCCAGATCAGAAGGTTGCGTGTTCAAATCACGTCGGGGTCACAATGAAATTTTCGTTTACGAAAGCCATAGGCGAGTATGTCAGTTTAATCAGATACCAAACGATTACGGAGAACGGACGAACAGAACTTGCTTGAAAAAAGCTACTAGTGCAATTTTCGCGTTCTGACATTAAGGTGAAGGCGCCGACTCGCACGTTTTCCAGGCGCGAAGTGTCTAGTATTTTTGATATTTATATCGTTTAACGCTAATATATAACTGAGAGATAATGATTACGCAATATTTTGCTCGATTAGACGTCTTTAGCCAGGCAGAGTATAATACTTTTCCTTAAGTTATGGGAACAGAAAGATCGTGAAAGGGGGTATAGCTCAGTCGTAGAGCATTCGACTGCAGATCGAGAGGTCCCCGGTTCAATCCCGGGTGCCCCCTTCATTTTTCAGTATCTCGAAAAAACAAATGACGATTGTCGCGGTGAGTTGCAAATACATGTTTGAGATGCACCCTGCACGCCATACCGAAGGCTTTGGAGCAACATTTCAATGGGGGGGATCGCAGCCCAGGGTCTTGCAGGTCATCGTCCTCCCGCCATGAGGTCGAACTGTACGAAATCCACTTGCTTGGGGGAAGAATCTTGTACACTGAATTTTGTAGAATATGGTGATAGGCAAAAGTTTTCTTGTACTGCTGCACGGAGAAACAAAAATTGGAGGAGCTGGGATTTGAACCCAGGACTTTCTGCATGCGAAGCAGACACTCTACCACTGAGTTACACCCCCGCCAGAGCAAGTACATCTGGGACGAGTGTCTCGTGGATCCTACTGTCATTATTTCTTAGGTTTGAACGGTACAGTAAGTGTTGGAGGAACCTATTCATGACAAGACCTAAGCAGCGTCGACTCCGTGGCGCAACGGTAGCGCGTCTGACTCCAGATCAGAAGGTTGCGTGTTCAAATCACGTCGGGGTCACAATGAAATTTTCGTTTACGAAAGCCATAGGCGAGTATGTCAGTTTAATCAGATACCAAACGATTACGGAGAACGGACGAACAGAACTTGCTTGAAAAAAGCTACTAGTGCAATTTTCGCGTTCTGACATTAAGGTGAAGGCGCCGACTCGCACGTTTTCCAGGCGCGAAGTGTCTAGTATTTTTGATATTTATATCGTTTAACGCTAATATATAACTGAGAGATAATGATTACGCAATATTTTGCTCGATTAGACGTCTTTAGCCAGGCAGAGTATAATACTTTTCCTTAAGTTATGGGAACAGAAAGATCGTGAAAGGGGGTATAGCTCAGTCGTAGAGCATTCGACTGCAGATCGAGAGGTCCCCGGTTCAATCCCGGGTGCCCCCTTCATTTTTCAGTATCTCGAAAAAACAAATGACGATTGTCGCGGTGAGTTGCAAATACATGTTTGAGATGCACCCTGCACGCCATACCGAAGGCTTTGGAGCAACATTTCAATGGGGGGGATCGCAGCCCAGGGTCTTGCAGGTCATCGTCCTCCCGCCATGAGGTCGAACTGTACGAAATCCACTTGCTTGGGGGAAGAATCTTGTACACTGAATTTTGTAGAATATGGTGATAGGCAAAAGTTTTCTTGTACTGCTGCACGGAGAAACAAAAATTGGAGGAGCTGGGATTTGAACCCAGGACTTTCTGCATGCGAAGCAGACACTCTACCACTGAGTTACACCCCCGCCAGAGCAAGTACATCTGGGACGAGTGTCTCGTGGATCCTACTGTCATTATTTCTTAGGTTTGAACGGTACAGTAAGTGTTGGAGGAACCTATTCATGACAAGACCTAAGCAGCGTCGACTCCGTGGCGCAACGGTAGCGCGTCTGACTCCAGATCAGAAGGTTGCGTGTTCAAATCACGTCGGGGTCACAATGAAATTTTCGTTTACGAAAGCCATAGGCGAGTATGTCAGTTTAATCAGATACCAAACGATTACGGAGAACGGACGAACAGAACTTGCTTGAAAAAAGCTACTAGTGCAATTTTCGCGTTCTGACATTAAGGTGAAGGCGCCGACTCGCACGTTTTCCAGGCGCGAAGTGTCTAGTATTTTTGATATTTATATCGTTTAACGCTAATATATAACTGAGAGATAATGATTACGCAATATTTTGCTCGATTAGACGTCTTTAGCCAGGCAGAGTATAATACTTTTCCTTAAGTTATGGGAACAGAAAGATCGTGAAAGGGGGTATAGCTCAGTCGTAGAGCATTCGACTGCAGATCGAGAGGTCCCCGGTTCAATCCCGGGGTGCCCCCTTCATTTTTCAGTATCTCGAAAAAACAAATGACGATTGTCGCGGTGAGTTGCAAATACATGTTTGAGATGCACCCTGCACGCCATACCGAAGGCTTTGGAGCAACATTTCAATGGGGGGGATCGCAGCCCAGGGTCTTGCAGGTCATCGTCCTCCCGCCATGAGGTCGAACTGTACGAAATCCACTTGCTTGGGGGAAGAATCTTGTACACTGAATTTTGTAGAATATGGTGATAGGCAAAAGTTTTCTTGTACTGCTGCACGGAGAAACAAAAATTGGAGGAGCTGGGATTTGAACCCAGGACTTTCTGCATGCGAAGCAGACACTCTACCACTGAGTTACACCCCCGCCAGAGCAAGTACATCTGGGACGAGTGTCTCGTGGATCCTACTGTCATTATTTCTTAGGTTTGAACGGTACAGTAAGTGTTGGAGGAACCTATTCATGACAAGACCTAAGCAGCGTCGACTCCGTGGCGCAACGGTAGCGCGTCTGACTCCAGATCAGAAGGTTGCGTGTTCAAATCACGTCGGGGTCACAATGAAATTTTCGTTTACGAAAGCCATAGGCGAGTATGTCAGTTTAATCAGATACCAAACGATTACGGAGAACGGACGAACAGAACTTGCTTGAAAAAAGCTACTAGTGCAATTTTCGCGTTCTGACATTAAGGTGAAGGCGCCGACTCGCACGTTTTCCAGGCGCGAAGTGTCTAGTATTTTTGATATTTATATCGTTTAACGCTAATATATAACTGAGAGATAATGATTACGCAATATTTTGCTCGATTAGACGTCTTTAGCCAGGCAGAGTATAATACTTTTCCTTAAGTTATGGGAACAGAAAGATCGTGAAAGGGGGTATAGCTCAGTCGTAGAGCATTCGACTGCAGATCGAGAGGTCCCCGGTTCAATCCCGGGTGCCCCCTTCATTTTTCAGTATCTCGAAAAAACAAATGACGATTGTCGCGGTGAGTTGCAAATACATGTTTGAGATGCACCCTGCACGCCATACCGAAGGCTTTGGAGCAACATTTCAATGGGGGGGATCGCAGCCCAGGGTCTTGCAGGTCATCGTCCTCCCGCCATGAGGTCGAACTGTACGAAATCCACTTGCTTGGGGGAAGAATCTTGTACACTGAATTTTGTAGAATATGGTGATAGGCAAAAGTTTTCTTGTACTGCTGCACGGAGAAACAAAAATTGGAGGAGCTGGGATTTGAACCCAGGACTTTCTGCATGCGAAGCAGACACTCTACCACTGAGTTACACCCCCGCCAGAGCAAGTACATCTGGGACGAGTGTCTCGTGGATCCTACTGTCATTATTTCTTAGGTTTGAACGGTACAGTAAGTGTTGGAGGAACCTATTCATGACAAGACCTAAGCAGCGTCGACTCCGTGGCGCAACGGTAGCGCGTCTGACTCCAGATCAGAAGGTTGCGTGTTCAAATCACGTCGGGGTCACAATGAAATTTTCGTTTACGAAAGCCATAGGCGAGTATGTCAGTTTAATCAGATACCAAACGATTACGGAGAACGGACGAACAGAACTTGCTTGAAAAAAGCTACTAGTGCAATTTTCGCGTTCTGACATTAAGGTGAAGGCGCCGACTCGCACGTTTTCCAGGCGCGAAGTGTCTAGTATTTTTGATATTTATATCGTTTAACGCTAATATATAACTGAGAGATAATGATTACGCAATATTTTGCTCGATTAGACGTCTTTAGCCAGGCAGAGTATAATACTTTTCCTTAAGTTATGGGAACAGAAAGATCGTGAAAGGGGGTATAGCTCAGTCGTAGAGCATTCGACTGCAGATCGAGAGGTCCCCGGTTCAATCCCGGGTGCCCCCTTCATTTTTCAGTATCTCGAAAAAACAAATGACGATTGTCGCGGTGAGTTGCAAATACATGTTTGAGATGCACCCTGCACGCCATACCGAAGGCTTTGGAGCAACATTTCAATGGGGGGGATCGCAGCCCAGGGTCTTGCAGGTCATCGTCCTCCCGCCATGAGGTCGAACTGTACGAAATCCACTTGCTTGGGGGAAGAATCTTGTACACTGAATTTTGTAGAATATGGTGATAGGCAAAAGTTTTCTTGTACTGCTGCACGGAGAAACAAAAATTGGAGGAGCTGGGATTTGAACCCAGGACTTTCTGCATGCGAAGCAGACACTCTACCACTGAGTTACACCCCCGCCAGAGCAAGTACATCTGGGACGAGTGTCTCGTGGATCCTACTGTCATTATTTCTTAGGTTTGAACGGTACAGTAAGTGTTGGAGGAACCTATTCATGACAAGACCTAAGCAGCGTCGACTCCGTGGCGCAACGGTAGCGCGTCTGACTCCAGATCAGAAGGTTGCGTGTTCAAATCACGTCGGGGTCACAATGAAATTTTCGTTTACGAAAGCCATAGGCGAGTATGTCAGTTTAATCAGATACCAAACGATTACGGAGAACGGACGAACAGAACTTGCTTGAAAAAAGCTACTAGTGCAATTTTCGCGTTCTGACATTAAGGTGAAGGCGCCGACTCGCACGTTTTCCAGGCGCGAAGTGTCTAGTATTTTTGATATTTATATCGTTTAACGCTAATATATAACTGAGAGATAATGATTACGCAATATTTTGCTCGATTAGACGTCTTTAGCCAGGCAGAGTATAATACTTTTCCTTAAGTTATGGGAACAGAAAGATCGTGAAAGGGGGTATAGCTCAGTCGTAGAGCATTCGACTGCAGATCGAGAGGTCCCCGGTTCAATCCCGGGTGCCCCCTTCATTTTTCAGTATCTCGAAAAAACAAATGACGATTGTCGCGGTGAGTTGCAAATACATGTTTGAGATGCACCCTGCACGCCATACCGAAGGCTTTGGAGCAACATTTCAATGGGGGGGATCGCAGCCCAGGGTCTTGCAGGTCATCGTCCTCCCGCCATGAGGTCGAACTGTACGAAATCCACTTGCTTGGGGGAAGAATCTTGTACACTGAATTTTGTAGAATATGGTGATAGGCAAAAGTTTTCTTGTACTGCTGCACGGAGAAACAAAAATTGGAGGAGCTGGGATTTGAACCCAGGACTTTCTGCATGCGAAGCAGACACTCTACCACTGAGTTACACCCCCGCCAGAGCAAGTACATCTGGGACGAGTGTCTCGTGGATCCTACTGTCATTATTTCTTAGGTTTGAACGGTACAGTAAGTGTTGGAGGAACCTATTCATGACAAGACCTAAGCAGCGTCGACTCCGTGGCGCAACGGTAGCGCGTCTGACTCCAGATCAGAAGGTTGCGTGTTCAAATCACGTCGGGGTCACAATGAAATTTTCGTTTACGAAAGCCATAGGCGAGTATGTCAGTTTAATCAGATACCAAACGATTACGGAGAACGGACGAACAGAACTTGCTTGAAAAAAGCTACTAGTGCAATTTTCGCGTTCTGACATTAAGGTGAAGGCGCCGACTCGCACGTTTTCCAGGCGCGAAGTGTCTAGTATTTTTGATATTTATATCGTTTAACGCTAATATATAACTGAGAGATAATGATTACGCAATATTTTGCTCGATTAGACGTCTTTAGCCAGGCAGAGTATAATACTTTTCCTTAAGTTATGGGAACAGAAAGATCGTGAAAGGGGGTATAGCTCAGTCGTAGAGCATTCGACTGCAGATCGAGAGGTCCCCGGTTCAATCCCGGGTGCCCCCTTCATTTTTCAGTATCTCGAAAAAACAAATGACGATTGTCGCGGTGAGTTGCAAATACATGTTTGAGATGCACCCTGCACGCCATACCGAAGGCTTTGGAGCAACATTTCAATGGGGGGGATCGCAGCCCAGGGTCTTGCAGGTCATCGTCCTCCCGCCATGAGGTCGAACTGTACGAAATCCACTTGCTTGGGGGAAGAATCTTGTACACTGAATTTTGTAGAATATGGTGATAGGCAAAAGTTTTCTTGTACTGCTGCACGGAGAAACAAAAATTGGAGGAGCTGGGATTTGAACCCAGGACTTTCTGCATGCGAAGCAGACACTCTACCACTGAGTTACACCCCCGCCAGAGCAAGTACATCTGGGACGAGTGTCTCGTGGATCCTACTGTCATTATTTCTTAGGTTTGAACGGTACAGTAAGTGTTGGAGGAACCTATTCATGACAAGACCTAAGCAGCGTCGACTCCGTGGCGCAACGGTAGCGCGTCTGACTCCAGATCAGAAGGTTGCGTGTTCAAATCACATCGGGGTCACAATGAAATTTTCGTTTACGAAAGCCATAGGCGAGTATGTCAGTTTAATCAGATACCAAACGATTACGGAGAACGGACGAACAGAACTTGCTTGAAAAAAGCTACTAGTGCAATTTTCGCGTTCTGACATTAAGGTGAAGGCGCCGACTCGCACGTTTTCCAGGCGCGAAGTGTCTAGTATTTTTGATATTTATATCGTTTAACGCTAATATATAACTGAGAGATAATGATTACGCAATATTTTGCTCGATTAGACGTCTTTAGCCAGGCAGAGTATAATACTTTTCCTTAAGTTATGGGAACAGAAAGATCGTGAAAGGGGGTATAGCTCAGTCGTAGAGCATTCGACTGCAGATCGAGAGGTCCCCGGTTCAATCCCGGGTGCCCCCTTCATTTTTCAGTATCTCGAAAAAACAAATGACGATTGTCGCGGTGAGTTGCAAATACATGTTTGAGATGCACCCTGCACGCCATACCGAAGGCTTTGGAGCAACATTTCAATGGGGGGGATCGCAGCCCAGGGTCTTGCAGGTCATCGTCCTCCCGCCATGAGGTCGAACTGTACGAAATCCACTTGCTTGGGGGAAGAATCTTGTACACTGAATTTTGTAGAATATGGTGATAGGCAAAAGTTTTCTTGTACTGCTGCACGGAGAAACAAAAATTGGAGGAGCTGGGATTTGAACCCAGGACTTTCTGCATGCGAAGCAGACACTCTACCACTGAGTTACACCCCCGCCAGAGCAAGTACATCTGGGACGAGTGTCTCGTGGATCCTACTGTCATTATTTCTTAGGTTTGAACGGTACAGTAAGTGTTGGAGGAACCTATTCATGACAAGACCTAAGCAGCGTCGACTCCGTGGCGCAACGGTAGCGCGTCTGACTCCAGATCAGAAGGTTGCGTGTTCAAATCACGTCGGGGTCACAATGAAATTTTCGTTTACGAAAGCCATAGGCGAGTATGTCAGTTTAATCAGATACCAAACGATTACGGAGAACGGACGAACAGAACTTGCTTGAAAAAAGCTACTAGTGCAATTTTCGCGTTCTGACATTAAGGTGAAGGCGCCGACTCGCACGTTTTCCAGGCGCGAAGTGTCTAGTATTTTTGATATTTATATCGTTTAACGCTAATATATAACTGAGAGATAATGATTACGCAATATTTTGCTCGATTAGACGTCTTTAGCCAGGCAGAGTATAATACTTTTCCTTAAGTTATGGGAACAGAAAGATCGTGAAAGGGGGTATAGCTCAGTCGTAGAGCATTCGACTGCAGATCGAGAGGTCCCCGGTTCAATCCCGGGTGCCCCCTTCATTTTTCAGTATCTCGAAAAAACAAATGACGATTGTCGCGGTGAGTTGCAAATACATGTTTGAGATGCACCCTGCACGCCATACCGAAGGCTTTGGAGCAACATTTCAATGGGGGGGATCGCAGCCCAGGGTCTTGCAGGTCATCGTCCTCCCGCCATGAGGTCGAACTGTACGAAATCCACTTGCTTGGGGGAAGAATCTTGTACACTGAATTTTGTAGAATATGGTGATAGGCAAAAGTTTTCTTGTACTGCTGCACGGAGAAACAAAAATTGGAGGAGCTGGGATTTGAACCCAGGACTTTCTGCATGCGAAGCAGACACTCTACCACTGAGTTACACCCCCGCCAGAGCAAGTACATCTGGGACGAGTGTCTCGTGGATCCTACTGTCATTATTTCTTAGGTTTGAACGGTACAGTAAGTGTTGGAGGAACCTATTCATGACAAGACCTAAGCAGCGTCGACTCCGTGGCGCAACGGTAGCGCGTCTGACTCCAGATCAGAAGGTTGCGTGTTCAAATCACGTCGGGGTCACAATGAAATTTTCGTTTACGAAAGCCATAGGCGAGTATGTCAGTTTAATCAGATACCAAACGATTACGGAGAACGGACGAACAGAACTTGCTTGAAAAAAGCTACTAGTGCAATTTTCGCGTTCTGACATTAAGGTGAAGGCGCCGACTCGCACGTTTTCCAGGCGCGAAGTGTCTAGTATTTTTGATATTTATATCGTTTAACGCTAATATATAACTGAGAGATAATGATTACGCAATATTTTGCTCGATTAGACGTCTTTAGCCAGGCAGAGTATAATACTTTTCCTTAAGTTATGGGAACAGAAAGATCGTGAAAGGGGGTATAGCTCAGTCGTAGAGCATTCGACTGCAGATCGAGAGGTCCCCGGTTCAATCCCGGGTGCCCCCTTCATTTTTCAGTATCTCGAAAAAACAAATGACGATTGTCGCGGTGAGTTGCAAATACATGTTTGAGATGCACCCTGCACGCCATACCGAAGGCTTTGGAGCAACATTTCAATGGGGGGGATCGCAGCCCAGGGTCTTGCAGGTCATCGTCCTCCCGCCATGAGGTCGAACTGTACGAAATCCACTTGCTTGGGGGAAGAATCTTGTACACTGAATTTTGTAGAATATGGTGATAGGCAAAAGTTTTCTTGTACTGCTGCACGGAGAAACAAAAATTGGAGGAGCTGGGATTTGAACCCAGGACTTTCTGCATGCGAAGCAGACACTCTACCACTGAGTTACACCCCCGCCAGAGCAAGTACATCTGGGACGAGTGTCTCGTGGATCCTACTGTCATTATTTCTTAGGTTTGAACGGTACAGTAAGTGTTGGAGGAACCTATTCATGACAAGACCTAAGCAGCGTCGACTCCGTGGCGCAACGGTAGCGCGTCTGACTCCAGATCAGAAGGTTGCGTGTTCAAATCACGTCGGGGTCACAATGAAATTTTCGTTTACGAAAGCCATAGGCGAGTATGTCAGTTTAATCAGATACCAAACGATTACGGAGAACGGACGAACAGAACTTGCTTGAAAAAAGCTACTAGTGCAATTTTCGCGTTCTGACATTAAGGTGAAGGCGCCGACTCGCACGTTTTCCAGGCGCGAAGTGTCTAGTATTTTTGATATTTATATCGTTTAACGCTAATATATAACTGAGAGATAATGATTACGCAATATTTTGCTCGATTAGACGTCTTTAGCCAGGCAGAGTATAATACTTTTCCTTAAGTTATGGGAACAGAAAGATCGTGAAAGGGGGTATAGCTCAGTCGTAGAGCATTCGACTGCAGATCGAGAGGTCCCCGGTTCAATCCCGGGTGCCCCCTTCATTTTTCAGTATCTCGAAAAAACAAATGACGATTGTCGCGGTGAGTTGCAAATACATGTTTGAGATGCACCCTGCACGCCATACCGAAGGCTTTGGAGCAACATTTCAATGGGGGGGATCGCAGCCCAGGGTCTTGCAGGTCATCGTCCTCCCGCCATGAGGTCGAACTGTACGAAATCCACTTGCTTGGGGGAAGAATCTTGTACACTGAATTTTGTAGAATATGGTGATAGGCAAAAGTTTTCTTGTACTGCTGCACGGAGAAACAAAAATTGGAGGAGCTGGGATTTGAACCCAGGACTTTCTGCATGCGAAGCAGACACTCTACCACTGAGTTACACCCCCGCCAGAGCAAGTACATCTGGGACGAGTGTCTCGTGGATCCTACTGTCATTATTTCTTAGGTTTGAACGGTACAGTAAGTGTTGGAGGAACCTATTCATGACAAGACCTAAGCAGCGTCGACTCCGTGGCGCAACGGTAGCGCGTCTGACTCCAGATCAGAAGGTTGCGTGTTCAAATCACGTCGGGGTCACAATGAAATTTTCGTTTACGAAAGCCATAGGCGAGTATGTCAGTTTAATCAGATACCAAACGATTACGGAGAACGGACGAACAGAACTTGCTTGAAAAAAGCTACTAGTGCAATTTTCGCGTTCTGACATTAAGGTGAAGGCGCCGACTCGCACGTTTTCCAGGCGCGAAGTGTCTAGTATTTTTGATATTTATATCGTTTAACGCTAATATATAACTGAGAGATAATGATTACGCAATATTTTGCTCGATTAGACGTCTTTAGCCAGGCAGAGTATAATACTTTTCCTTAAGTTATGGGAACAGAAAGATCGTGAAAGGGGGTATAGCTCAGTCGTAGAGCATTCGACTGCAGATCGAGAGGTCCCCGGTTCAATCCCGGGTGCCCCCTTCATTTTTCAGTATCTCGAAAAAACAAATGACGATTGTCGCGGTGAGTTGCAAATACATGTTTGAGATGCACCCTGCACGCCATACCGAAGGCTTTGGAGCAACATTTCAATGGGGGGGATCGCAGCCCAGGGTCTTGCAGGTCATCGTCCTCCCGCCATGAGGTCGAACTGTACGAAATCCACTTGCTTGGGGGAAGAATCTTGTACACTGAATTTTGTAGAATATGGTGATAGGCAAAAGTTTTCTTGTACTGCTGCACGGAGAAACAAAAATTGGAGGAGCTGGGATTTGAACCCAGGACTTTCTGCATGCGAAGCAGACACTCTACCACTGAGTTACACCCCCGCCAGAGCAAGTACATCTGGGACGAGTGTCTCGTGGATCCTACTGTCATTATTTCTTAGGTTTGAACGGTACAGTAAGTGTTGGAGGAACCTATTCATGACAAGACCTAAGCAGCGTCGACTCCGTGGCGCAACGGTAGCGCGTCTGACTCCAGATCAGAAGGTTGCGTGTTCAAATCACGTCGGGGTCACAATGAAATTTTCGTTTACGAAAGCCATAGGCGAGTATGTCAGTTTAATCAGATACCAAACGATTACGGAGAACGGACGAACAGAACTTGCTTGAAAAAAGCTACTAGTGCAATTTTCGCGTTCTGACATTAAGGTGAAGGCGCCGACTCGCACGTTTTCCAGGCGCGAAGTGTCTAGTATTTTTGATATTTATATCGTTTAACGCTAATATATAACTGAGAGATAATGATTACGCAATATTTTGCTCGATTAGACGTCTTTAGCCAGGCAGAGTATAATACTTTTCCTTAAGTTATGGGAACAGAAAGATCGTGAAAGGGGGTATAGCTCAGTCGTAGAGCATTCGACTGCAGATCGAGAGGTCCCCGGTTCAATCCCGGGTGCCCCCTTCATTTTTCAGTATCTCGAAAAAACAAATGACGATTGTCGCGGTGAGTTGCAAATACATGTTTGAGATGCACCCTGCACGCCATACCGAAGGCTTTGGAGCAACATTTCAATGGGGGGGATCGCAGCCCAGGGTCTTGCAGGTCATCGTCCTCCCGCCATGAGGTCGAACTGTACGAAATCCACTTGCTTGGGGGAAGAATCTTGTACACTGAATTTTGTAGAATATGGTGATAGGCAAAAGTTTTCTTGTACTGCTGCACGGAGAAACAAAAATTGGAGGAGCTGGGATTTGAACCCAGGACTTTCTGCATGCGAAGCAGACACTCTACCACTGAGTTACACCCCCGCCAGAGCAAGTACATCTGGGACGAGTGTCTCGTGGATCCTACTGTCATTATTTCTTAGGTTTGAACGGTACAGTAAGTGTTGGAGGAACCTATTCATGACAAGACCTAAGCAGCGTCGACTCCGTGGCGCAACGGTAGCGCGTCTGACTCCAGATCAGAAGGTTGCGTGTTCAAATCACGTCGGGGTCACAATGAAATTTTCGTTTACGAAAGCCATAGGCGAGTATGTCAGTTTAATCAGATACCAAACGATTACGGAGAACGGACGAACAGAACTTGCTTGAAAAAAGCTACTAGTGCAATTTTCGCGTTCTGACATTAAGGTGAAGGCGCCGACTCGCACGTTTTCCAGGCGCGAAGTGTCTAGTATTTTTGATATTTATATCGTTTAACGCTAATATATAACTGAGAGATAATGATTACGCAATATTTTGCTCGATTAGACGTCTTTAGCCAGGCAGAGTATAATACTTTTCCTTAAGTTATGGGAACAGAAAGATCGTGAAAGGGGGTATAGCTCAGTCGTAGAGCATTCGACTGCAGATCGAGAGGTCCCCGGTTCAATCCCGGGTGCCCCCTTCATTTTTCAGTATCTCGAAAAAACAAATGACGATTGTCGCGGTGAGTTGCAAATACATGTTTGAGATGCACCCTGCACGCCATACCGAAGGCTTTGGAGCAACATTTCAATGGGGGGGATCGCAGCCCAGGGTCTTGCAGGTCATCGTCCTCCCGCCATGAGGTCGAACTGTACGAAATCCACTTGCTTGGGGGAAGAATCTTGTACACTGAATTTTGTAGAATATGGTGATAGGCAAAAGTTTTCTTGTACTGCTGCACGGAGAAACAAAAATTGGAGGAGCTGGGATTTGAACCCAGGACTTTCTGCATGCGAAGCAGACACTCTACCACTGAGTTACACCCCCGCCAGAGCAAGTACATCTGGGACGAGTGTCTCGTGGATCCTACTGTCATTATTTCTTAGGTTTGAACGGTACAGTAAGTGTTGGAGGAACCTATTCATGACAAGACCTAAGCAGCGTCGACTCCGTGGCGCAACGGTAGCGCGTCTGACTCCAGATCAGAAGGTTGCGTGTTCAAATCACGTCGGGGTCACAATGAAATTTTCGTTTACGAAAGCCATAGGCGAGTATGTCAGTTTAATCAGATACCAAACGATTACGGAGAACGGACGAACAGAACTTGCTTGAAAAAAGCTACTAGTGCAATTTTCGCGTTCTGACATTAAGGTGAAGGCGCCGACTCGCACGTTTTCCAGGCGCGAAGTGTCTAGTATTTTTGATATTTATATCGTTTAACGCTAATATATAACTGAGAGATAATGATTACGCAATATTTTGCTCGATTAGACGTCTTTAGCCAGGCAGAGTATAATACTTTTCCTTAAGTTATGGGAACAGAAAGATCGTGAAAGGGGGTATAGCTCAGTCGTAGAGCATTCGACTGCAGATCGAGAGGTCCCCGGTTCAATCCCGGGTGCCCCCTTCATTTTTCAGTATCTCGAAAAAACAAATGACGATTGTCGCGGTGAGTTGCAAATACATGTTTGAGATGCACCCTGCACGCCATACCGAAGGCTTTGGAGCAACATTTCAATGGGGGGGATCGCAGCCCAGGGTCTTGCAGGTCATCGTCCTCCCGCCATGAGGTCGAACTGTACGAAATCCACTTGCTTGGGGGAAGAATCTTGTACACTGAATTTTGTAGAATATGGTGATAGGCAAAAGTTTTCTTGTACTGCTGCACGGAGAAACAAAAATTGGAGGAGCTGGGATTTGAACCCAGGACTTTCTGCATGCGAAGCAGACACTCTACCACTGAGTTACACCCCCGCCAGAGCAAGTACATCTGGGACGAGTGTCTCGTGGATCCTACTGTCATTATTTCTTAGGTTTGAACGGTACAGTAAGTGTTGGAGGAACCTATTCATGACAAGACCTAAGCAGCGTCGACTCCGTGGCGCAACGGTAGCGCGTCTGACTCCAGATCAGAAGGTTGCGTGTTCAAATCACGTCGGGGTCACAATGAAATTTTCGTTTACGAAAGCCATAGGCGAGTATGTCAGTTTAATCAGATACCAAACGATTACGGAGAACGGACGAACAGAACTTGCTTGAAAAAAGCTACTAGTGCAATTTTCGCGTTCTGACATTAAGGTGAAGGCGCCGACTCGCACGTTTTCCAGGCGCGAAGTGTCTAGTATTTTTGATATTTATATCGTTTAACGCTAATATATAACTGAGAGATAATGATTACGCAATATTTTGCTCGATTAGACGTCTTTAGCCAGGCAGAGTATAATACTTTTCCTTAAGTTATGGGAACAGAAAGATCGTGAAAGGGGGTATAGCTCAGTCGTAGAGCATTCGACTGCAGATCGAGAGGTCCCCGGTTCAATCCCGGGTGCCCCCTTCATTTTTCAGTATCTCGAAAAAACAAATGACGATTGTCGCGGTGAGTTGCAAATACATGTTTGAGATGCACCCTGCACGCCATACCGAAGGCTTTGGAGCAACATTTCAATGGGGGGGATCGCAGCCCAGGGTCTTGCAGGTCATCGTCCTCCCGCCATGAGGTCGAACTGTACGAAATCCACTTGCTTGGGGGAAGAATCTTGTACACTGAATTTTGTAGAATATGGTGATAGGCAAAAGTTTTCTTGTACTGCTGCACGGAGAAACAAAAATTGGAGGAGCTGGGATTTGAACCCAGGACTTTCTGCATGCGAAGCAGACACTCTACCACTGAGTTACACCCCCGCCAGAGCAAGTACATCTGGGACGAGTGTCTCGTGGATCCTACTGTCATTATTTCTTAGGTTTGAACGGTACAGTAAGTGTTGGAGGAACCTATTCATGACAAGACCTAAGCAGCGTCGACTCCGTGGCGCAACGGTAGCGCGTCTGACTCCAGATCAGAAGGTTGCGTGTTCAAATCACGTCGGGGTCACAATGAAATTTTCGTTTACGAAAGCCATAGGCGAGTATGTCAGTTTAATCAGATACCAAACGATTACGGAGAACGGACGAACAGAACTTGCTTGAAAAAAGCTACTAGTGCAATTTTCGCGTTCTGACATTAAGGTGAAGGCGCCGACTCGCACGTTTTCCAGGCGCGAAGTGTCTAGTATTTTTGATATTTATATCGTTTAACGCTAATATATAACTGAGAGATAATGATTACGCAATATTTTGCTCGATTAGACGTCTTTAGCCAGGCAGAGTATAATACTTTTCCTTAAGTTATGGGAACAGAAAGATCGTGAAAGGGGGTATAGCTCAGTCGTAGAGCATTCGACTGCAGATCGAGAGGTCCCCGGTTCAATCCCGGGTGCCCCCTTCATTTTTCAGTATCTCGAAAAAACAAATGACGATTGTCGCGGTGAGTTGCAAATACATGTTTGAGATGCACCCTGCACGCCATACCGAAGGCTTTGGAGCAACATTTCAATGGGGGGGATCGCAGCCCAGGGTCTTGCAGGTCATCGTCCTCCCGCCATGAGGTCGAACTGTACGAAATCCACTTGCTTGGGGGAAGAATCTTGTACACTGAATTTTGTAGAATATGGTGATAGGCAAAAGTTTTCTTGTACTGCTGCACGGAGAAACAAAAATTGGAGGAGCTGGGATTTGAACCCAGGACTTTCTGCATGCGTAGCAGACACTCTACCACTGAGTTACACCCCCGCCAGAGCAAGTACATCTGGGACGAGTGTCTCGTGGATCCTACTGTCATTATTTCTTAGGTTTGAACGGTACAGTAAGTGTTGGAGGAACCTATTCATGACAAGACCTAAGCAGCGTCGACTCCGTGGCGCAACGGTAGCGCGTCTGACTCCAGATCAGAAGGTTGCGTGTTCAAATCACGTCGGGGTCACAATGAAATTTTCGTTTACGAAAGCCATAGGCGAGTATGTCAGTTTAATCAGATACCAAACGATTACGGAGAACGGACGAACAGAACTTGCTTGAAAAAAGCTACTAGTGCAATTTTCGCGTTCTGACATTAAGGTGAAGGCGCCGACTCGCACGTTTTCCAGGCGCGAAGTGTCTAGTATTTTTGATATTTATATCGTTTAACGCTAATATATAACTGAGAGATAATGATTACGCAATATTTTGCTCGATTAGACGTCTTTAGCCAGGCAGAGTATAATACTTTTCCTTAAGTTATGGGAACAGAAAGATCGTGAAAGGGGGTATAGCTCAGTCGTAGAGCATTCGACTGCAGATCGAGAGGTCCCCGGTTCAATCCCGGGTGCCCCCTTCATTTTTCAGTATCTCGAAAAAACAAATGACGATTGTCGCGGTGAGTTGCAAATACATGTTTGAGATGCACCCTGCACGCCATACCGAAGGCTTTGGAGCAACATTTCAATGGGGGGGATCGCAGCCCAGGGTCTTGCAGGTCATCGTCCTCCCGCCATGAGGTCGAACTGTACGAAATCCACTTGCTTGGGGGAAGAATCTTGTACACTGAATTTTGTAGAATATGGTGATAGGCAAAAGTTTTCTTGTACTGCTGCACGGAGAAACAAAAATTGGAGGAGCTGGGATTTGAACCCAGGACTTTCTGCATGCGAAGCAGACACTCTACCACTGAGTTACACCCCCGCCAGAGCAAGTACATCTGGGACGAGTGTCTCGTGGATCCTACTGTCATTATTTCTTAGGTTTGAACGGTACAGTAAGTGTTGGAGGAACCTATTCATGACAAGACCTAAGCAGCGTCGACTCCGTGGCGCAACGGTAGCGCGTCTGACTCCAGATCAGAAGGTTGCGTGTTCAAATCACGTCGGGGTCACAATGAAATTTTCGTTTACGAAAGCCATAGGCGAGTATGTCAGTTTAATCAGATACCAAACGATTACGGAGAACGGACGAACAGAACTTGCTTGAAAAAAGCTACTAGTGCAATTTTCGCGTTCTGACATTAAGGTGAAGGCGCCGACTCGCACGTTTTCCAGGCGCGAAGTGTCTAGTATTTTTGATATTTATATCGTTTAACGCTAATATATAACTGAGAGATAATGATTACGCAATATTTTGCTCGATTAGACGTCTTTAGCCAGGCAGAGTATAATACTTTTCCTTAAGTTATGGGAACAGAAAGATCGTGAAAGGGGGTATAGCTCAGTCGTAGAGCATTCGACTGCAGATCGAGAGGTCCCCGGTTCAATCCCGGGTGCCCCCTTCATTTTTCAGTATCTCGAAAAAACAAATGACGATTGTCGCGGTGAGTTGCAAATACATGTTTGAGATGCACCCTGCACGCCATACCGAAGGCTTTGGAGCAACATTTCAATGGGGGGGATCGCAGCCCAGGGTCTTGCAGGTCATCGTCCTCCCGCCATGAGGTCGAACTGTACGAAATCCACTTGCTTGGGGGAAGAATCTTGTACACTGAATTTTGTAGAATATGGTGATAGGCAAAAGTTTTCTTGTACTGCTGCACGGAGAAACAAAAATTGGAGGAGCTGGGATTTGAACCCAGGACTTTCTGCATGCGAAGCAGACACTCTACCACTGAGTTACACCCCCGCCAGAGCAAGTACATCTGGGACGAGTGTCTCGTGGATCCTACTGTCATTATTTCTTAGGTTTGAACGGTACAGTAAGTGTTGGAGGAACCTATTCATGACAAGACCTAAGCAGCGTCGACTCCGTGGCGCAACGGTAGCGCGTCTGACTCCAGATCAGAAGGTTGCGTGTTCAAATCACGTCGGGGTCACAATGAAATTTTCGTTTACGAAAGCCATAGGCGAGTATGTCAGTTTAATCAGATACCAAACGATTACGGAGAACGGACGAACAGAACTTGCTTGAAAAAAGCTACTAGTGCAATTTTCGCGTTCTGACATTAAGGTGAAGGCGCCGACTCGCACGTTTTCCAGGCGCGAAGTGTCTAGTATTTTTGATATTTATATCGTTTAACGCTAATATATAACTGAGAGATAATGATTACGCAATATTTTGCTCGATTAGACGTCTTTAGCCAGGCAGAGTATAATACTTTTCCTTAAGTTATGGGAACAGAAAGATCGTGAAAGGGGGTATAGCTCAGTCGTAGAGCATTCGACTGCAGATCGAGAGGTCCCCGGTTCAATCCCGGGTGCCCCCTTCATTTTTCAGTATCTCGAAAAAACAAATGACGATTGTCGCGGTGAGTTGCAAATACATGTTTGAGATGCACCCTGCACGCCATACCGAAGGCTTTGGAGCAACATTTCAATGGGGGGGATCGCAGCCCAGGGTCTTGCAGGTCATCGTCCTCCCGCCATGAGGTCGAACTGTACGAAATCCACTTGCTTGGGGGAAGAATCTTGTACACTGAATTTTGTAGAATATGGTGATAGGCAAAAGTTTTCTTGTACTGCTGCACGGAGAAACAAAAATTGGAGGAGCTGGGATTTGAACCCAGGACTTTCTGCATGCGAAGCAGACACTCTACCACTGAGTTACACCCCCGCCAGAGCAAGTACATCTGGGACGAGTGTCTCGTGGATCCTACTGTCATTATTTCTTAGGTTTGAACGGTACAGTAAGTGTTGGAGGAACCTATTCATGACAAGACCTAAGCAGCGTCGACTCCGTGGCGCAACGGTAGCGCGTCTGACTCCAGATCAGAAGGTTGCGTGTTCAAATCACGTCGGGGTCACAATGAAATTTTCGTTTACGAAAGCCATAGGCGAGTATGTCAGTTTAATCAGATACCAAACGATTACGGAGAACGGACGAACAGAACTTGCTTGAAAAAAGCTACTAGTGCAATTTTCGCGTTCTGACATTAAGGTGAAGGCGCCGACTCGCACGTTTTCCAGGCGCGAAGTGTCTAGTATTTTTGATATTTATATCGTTTAACGCTAATATATAACTGAGAGATAATGATTACGCAATATTTTGCTCGATTAGACGTCTTTAGCCAGGCAGAGTATAATACTTTTCCTTAAGTTATGGGAACAGAAAGATCGTGAAAGGGGGTATAGCTCAGTCGTAGAGCATTCGACTGCAGATCGAGAGGTCCCCGGTTCAATCCCGGGTGCCCCCTTCATTTTTCAGTATCTCGAAAAAACAAATGACGATTGTCGCGGTGAGTTGCAAATACATGTTTGAGATGCACCCTGCACGCCATACCGAAGGCTTTGGAGCAACATTTCAATGGGGGGGATCGCAGCCCAGGGTCTTGCAGGTCATCGTCCTCCCGCCATGAGGTCGAACTGTACGAAATCCACTTGCTTGGGGGAAGAATCTTGTACACTGAATTTTGTAGAATATGGTGATAGGCAAAAGTTTTCTTGTACTGCTGCACGGAGAAACAAAAATTGGAGGAGCTGGGATTTGAACCCAGGACTTTCTGCATGCGAAGCAGACACTCTACCACTGAGTTACACCCCCGCCAGAGCAAGTACATCTGGGACGAGTGTCTCGTGGATCCTACTGTCATTATTTCTTAGGTTTGAACGGTACAGTAAGTGTTGGAGGAACCTATTCATGACAAGACCTAAGCAGCGTCGACTCCGTGGCGCAACGGTAGCGCGTCTGACTCCAGATCAGAAGGTTGCGTGTTCAAATCACGTCGGGGTCACAATGAAATTTTCGTTTACGAAAGCCATAGGCGAGTATGTCAGTTTAATCAGATACCAAACGATTACGGAGAACGGACGAACAGAACTTGCTTGAAAAAAGCTACTAGTGCAATTTTCGCGTTCTGACATTAAGGTGAAGGCGCCGACTCGCACGTTTTCCAGGCGCGAAGTGTCTAGTATTTTTGATATTTATATCGTTTAACGCTAATATATAACTGAGAGATAATGATTACGCAATATTTTGCTCGATTAGACGTCTTTAGCCAGGCAGAGTATAATACTTTTCCTTAAGTTATGGGAACAGAAAGATCGTGAAAGGGGGTATAGCTCAGTCGTAGAGCATTCGACTGCAGATCGAGAGGTCCCCGGTTCAATCCCGGGTGCCCCCTTCATTTTTCAGTATCTCGAAAAAACAAATGACGATTGTCGCGGTGAGTTGCAAATACATGTTTGAGATGCACCCTGCACGCCATACCGAAGGCTTTGGAGCAACATTTCAATGGGGGGGATCGCAGCCCAGGGTCTTGCAGGTCATCGTCCTCCCGCCATGAGGTCGAACTGTACGAAATCCACTTGCTTGGGGGAAGAATCTTGTACACTGAATTTTGTAGAATATGGTGATAGGCAAAAGTTTTCTTGTACTGCTGCACGGAGAAACAAAAATTGGAGGAGCTGGGATTTGAACCCAGGACTTTCTGCATGCGAAGCAGACACTCTACCACTGAGTTACACCCCCGCCAGAGCAAGTACATCTGGGACGAGTGTCTCGTGGATCCTACTGTCATTATTTCTTAGGTTTGAACGGTACAGTAAGTGTTGGAGGAACCTATTCATGACAAGACCTAAGCAGCGTCGACTCCGTGGCGCAACGGTAGCGCGTCTGACTCCAGATCAGAAGGTTGCGTGTTCAAATCACGTCGGGGTCACAATGAAATTTTCGTTTACGAAAGCCATAGGCGAGTATGTCAGTTTAATCAGATACCAAACGATTACGGAGAACGGACGAACAGAACTTGCTTGAAAAAAGCTACTAGTGCAATTTTCGCGTTCTGACATTAAGGTGAAGGCGCCGACTCGCACGTTTTCCAGGCGCGAAGTGTCTAGTATTTTTGATATTTATATCGTTTAACGCTAATATATAACTGAGAGATAATGATTACGCAATATTTTGCTCGATTAGACGTCTTTAGCCAGGCAGAGTATAATACTTTTCCTTAAGTTATGGGAACAGAAAGATCGTGAAAGGGGGTATAGCTCAGTCGTAGAGCATTCGACTGCAGATCGAGAGGTCCCCGGTTCAATCCCGGGTGCCCCCTTCATTTTTCAGTATCTCGAAAAAACAAATGACGATTGTCGCGGTGAGTTGCAAATACATGTTTGAGATGCACCCTGCACGCCATACCGAAGGCTTTGGAGCAACATTTCAATGGGGGGGATCGCAGCCCAGGGTCTTGCAGGTCATCGTCCTCCCGCCATGAGGTCGAACTGTACGAAATCCACTTGCTTGGGGGAAGAATCTTGTACACTGAATTTTGTAGAATATGGTGATAGGCAAAAGTTTTCTTGTACTGCTGCACGGAGAAACAAAAATTGGAGGAGCTGGGATTTGAACCCAGGACTTTCTGCATGCGAAGCAGACACTCTACCACTGAGTTACACCCCCGCCAGAGCAAGTACATCTGGGACGAGTGTCTCGTGGATCCTACTGTCATTATTTCTTAGGTTTGAACGGTACAGTAAGTGTTGGAGGAACCTATTCATGACAAGACCTAAGCAGCGTCGACTCCGTGGCGCAACGGTAGCGCGTCTGACTCCAGATCAGAAGGTTGCGTGTTCAAATCACGTCGGGGTCACAATGAAATTTTCGTTTACGAAAGCCATAGGCGAGTATGTCAGTTTAATCAGATACCAAACGATTACGGAGAACGGACGAACAGAACTTGCTTGAAAAAAGCTACTAGTGCAATTTTCGCGTTCTGACATTAAGGTGAAGGCGCCGACTCGCACGTTTTCCAGGCGCGAAGTGTCTAGTATTTTTGATATTTATATCGTTTAACGCTAATATATAACTGAGAGATAATGATTACGCAATATTTTGCTCGATTAGACGTCTTTAGCCAGGCAGAGTATAATACTTTTCCTTAAGTTATGGGAACAGAAAGATCGTGAAAGGGGGTATAGCTCAGTCGTAGAGCATTCGACTGCAGATCGAGAGGTCCCCGGTTCAATCCCGGGTGCCCCCTTCATTTTTCAGTATCTCGAAAAAACAAATGACGATTGTCGCGGTGAGTTGCAAATACATGTTTGAGATGCACCCTGCACGCCATACCGAAGGCTTTGGAGCAACATTTCAATGGGGGGGATCGCAGCCCAGGGTCTTGCAGGTCATCGTCCTCCCGCCATGAGGTCGAACTGTACGAAATCCACTTGCTTGGGGGAAGAATCTTGTACACTGAATTTTGTAGAATATGGTGATAGGCAAAAGTTTTCTTGTACTGCTGCACGGAGAAACAAAAATTGGAGGAGCTGGGATTTGAACCCAGGACTTTCTGCATGCGAAGCAGACACTCTACCACTGAGTTACACCCCCGCCAGAGCAAGTACATCTGGGACGAGTGTCTCGTGGATCCTACTGTCATTATTTCTTAGGTTTGAACGGTACAGTAAGTGTTGGAGGAACCTATTCATGACAAGACCTAAGCAGCGTCGACTCCGTGGCGCAACGGTAGCGCGTCTGACTCCAGATCAGAAGGTTGCGTGTTCAAATCACGTCGGGGTCACAATGAAATTTTCGTTTACGAAAGCCATAGGCGAGTATGTCAGTTTAATCAGATACCAAACGATTACGGAGAACGGACGAACAGAACTTGCTTGAAAAAAGCTACTAGTGCAATTTTCGCGTTCTGACATTAAGGTGAAGGCGCCGACTCGCACGTTTTCCAGGCGCGAAGTGTCTAGTATTTTTGATATTTATATCGTTTAACGCTAATATATAACTGAGAGATAATGATTACGCAATATTTTGCTCGATTAGACGTCTTTAGCCAGGCAGAGTATAATACTTTTCCTTAAGTTATGGGAACAGAAAGATCGTGAAAGGGGGTATAGCTCAGTCGTAGAGCATTCGACTGCAGATCGAGAGGTCCCCGGTTCAATCCCGGGTGCCCCCTTCATTTTTCAGTATCTCGAAAAAACAAATGACGATTGTCGCGGTGAGTTGCAAATACATGTTTGAGATGCACCCTGCACGCCATACCGAAGGCTTTGGAGCAACATTTCAATGGGGGGGATCGCAGCCCAGGGTCTTGCAGGTCATCGTCCTCCCGCCATGAGGTCGAACTGTACGAAATCCACTTGCTTGGGGGAAGAATCTTGTACACTGAATTTTGTAGAATATGGTGATAGGCAAAAGTTTTCTTGTACTGCTGCACGGAGAAACAAAAATTGGAGGAGCTGGGATTTGAACCCAGGACTTTCTGCATGCGAAGCAGACACTCTACCACTGAGTTACACCCCCGCCAGAGCAAGTACATCTGGGACGAGTGTCTCGTGGATCCTACTGTCATTATTTCTTAGGTTTGAACGGTACAGTAAGTGTTGGAGGAACCTATTCATGACAAGACCTAAGCAGCGTCGACTCCGTGGCGCAACGGTAGCGCGTCTGACTCCAGATCAGAAGGTTGCGTGTTCAAATCACGTCGGGGTCACAATGAAATTTTCGTTTACGGAAGCCATAGGCGAGTATGTCAGTTTAATCAGATACCAAACGATTACGGAGAACGGACGAACAGAACTTGCTTGAAAAAAGCTACTAGTGCAATTTTCGCGTTCTGACATTAAGGTGAAGGCGCCGACTCGCACGTTTTCCAGGCGCGAAGTGTCTAGTATTTTTGATATTTATATCGTTTAACGCTAATATATAACTGAGAGATAATGATTACGCAATATTTTGCTCGATTAGACGTCTTTAGCCAGGCAGAGTATAATACTTTTCCTTAAGTTATGGGAACAGAAAGATCGTGAAAGGGGGTATAGCTCAGTCGTAGAGCATTCGACTGCAGATCGAGAGGTCCCCGGTTCAATCCCGGGTGCCCCCTTCATTTTTCAGTATCTCGAAAAAACAAATGACGATTGTCGCGGTGAGTTGCAAATACATGTTTGAGATGCACCCTGCACGCCATACCGAAGGCTTTGGAGCAACATTTCAATGGGGGGGATCGCAGCCCAGGGTCTTGCAGGTCATCGTCCTCCCGCCATGAGGTCGAACTGTACGAAATCCACTTGCTTGGGGGAAGAATCTTGTACACTGAATTTTGTAGAATATGGTGATAGGCAAAAGTTTTCTTGTACTGCTGCACGGAGAAACAAAAATTGGAGGAGCTGGGATTTGAACCCAGGACTTTCTGCATGCGAAGCAGACACTCTACCACTGAGTTACACCCCCGCCAGAGCAAGTACATCTGGGACGAGTGTCTCGTGGATCCTACTGTCATTATTTCTTAGGTTTGAACGGTACAGTAAGTGTTGGAGGAACCTATTCATGACAAGACCTAAGCAGCGTCGACACCGTGGCGCAACGGTAGCGCGTCTGACTCCAGATCAGAAGGTTGCGTGTTCAAATCACGTCGGGGTCACAATGAAATTTTCGTTTACGAAAGCCATAGGCGAGTATGTCAGTTTAATCAGATACCAAACGATTACGGAGAACGGACGAACAGAACTTGCTTGAAAAAAGCTACTAGTGCAATTTTCGCGTTCTGACATTAAGGTGAAGGCGCCGACTCGCACGTTTTCCAGGCGCGAAGTGTCTAGTATTTTTGATATTTATATCGTTTAACGCTAATATATAACTGAGAGATAATGATTACGCAATATTTTGCTCGATTAGACGTCTTTAGCCAGGCAGAGTATAATACTTTTCCTTAAGTTATGGGAACAGAAAGATCGTGAAAGGGGGTATAGTTCAGTCGTAGAGCATTCGACTGCAGATCGAGAGGTCCCCGGTTCAATCCCGGGTGCCCCCTTCATTTTTCAGTATCTCGAAAAAACAAATGACGATTGTCGCGGTGAGTTGCAAATACATGTTTGAGATGCACCCTGCACGCCATACCGAAGGCTTTGGAGCAACATTTCAATGGGGGGGATCGCAGCCCAGGGTCTTGCAGGTCATCGTCCTCCCGCCATGAGGTCGAACTGTACGAAATCCACTTGCTTGGGGGAAGAATCTTGTACACTGAATTTTGTAGAATATGGTGATAGGCAAAAGTTTTCTTGTACTGCTGCACGGAGAAACAAAAATTGGAGGAGCTGGGATTTGAACCCAGGACTTTCTGCATGCGAAGCAGACACTCTACCACTGAGTTACACCCCCGCCAGAGCAAGTACATCTGGGACGAGTGTCTCGTGGATCCTACTGTCATTATTTCTTAGGTTTGAACGGTACAGTAAGTGTTGGAGGAACCTATTCATGACAAGACCTAAGCAGCGTCGACTCCGTGGCGCAACGGTAGCGCGTCTGACTCCAGATCAGAAGGTTGCGTGTTCAAATCACGTCGGGGTCACAATGAAATTTTCGTTTACGAAAGCCATAGGCGAGTATGTCAGTTTAATCAGATACCAAACGATTACGGAGAACGGACGAACAGAACTTGCTTGAAAAAAGCTACTAGTGCAATTTTCGCGTTCTGACATTAAGGTGAAGGCGCCGACTCGCACGTTTTCCAGGCGCGAAGTGTCTAGTATTTTTGATATTTATATCGTTTAACGCTAATATATAACTGAGAGATAATGATTACGCAATATTTTGCTCGATTAGACGTCTTTAGCCAGGCAGAGTATAATACTTTTCCTTAAGTTATGGGAACAGAAAGATCGTGAAAGGGGGTATAGCTCAGTCGTAGAGCATTCGACTGCAGATCGAGGGGTCCCCGGTTCAATCCCGGGTGCCCCCTTCATTTTTCAGTATCTCGAAAAAACAAATGACGATTGTCGCGGTGAGTTGCAAATACATGTTTGAGATGCACCCTGCACGCCATACCGAAGGCTTTGGAGCAACATTTCAATGGGGGGGATCGCAGCCCAGGGTCTTGCAGGTCATCGTCCTCCCGCCATGAGGTCGAACTGTACGAAATCCACTTGCTTGGGGGAAGAATCTTGTACACTGAATTTTGTAGAATATGGTGATAGGCAAAAGTTTTCTTGTACTGCTGCACGGAGAAACAAAAATTGGAGGAGCTGGGATTTGAACCCAGGACTTTCTGCATGCGAAGCAGACACTCTACCACTGAGTTACACCCCCGCCAGAGCAAGTACATCTGGGACGAGTGTCTCGTGGATCCTACTGTCATTATTTCTTAGGTTTGAACGGTACAGTAAGTGTTGGAGGAACCTATTCATGACAAGACCTAAGCAGCGTCGACTCCGTGGCGCAACGGTAGCGCGTCTGACTCCAGATCAGAAGGTTGCGTGTTCAAATCACGTCGGGGTCACAATGAAATTTTCGTTTACGAAAGCCATAGGCGAGTATGTCAGTTTAATCAGATACCAAACGATTACGGAGAACGGACGAACAGAACTTGCTTGAAAAAAGCTACTAGTGCAATTTTCGCGTTCTGACATTAAGGTGAAGGCGCCGACTCGCACGTTTTCCAGGCGCGAAGTGTCTAGTATTTTTGATATTTATATCGTTTAACGCTAATATATAACTGAGAGATAATGATTACGCAATATTTTGCTCGATTAGACGTCTTTAGCCAGGCAGAGTATAATACTTTTCCTTAAGTTATGGGAACAGAAAGATCGTGAAAGGGGGTATAGCTCAGTCGTAGAGCATTCGACTGCAGATCGAGAGGTCCCCGGTTCAATCCCGGGTGCCCCCTTCATTTTTCAGTATCTCGAAAAAACAAATGACGATTGTCGCGGTGAGTTGCAAATACATGTTTGAGATGCACCCTGCACGCCATACCGAAGGCTTTGGAGCAACATTTCAATGGGGGGGATCGCAGCCCAGGGTCTTGCAGGTCATCGTCCTCCCGCCATGAGGTCGAACTGTACGAAATCCACTTGCTTGGGGGAAGAATCTTGTACACTGAATTTTGTAGAATATGGTGATAGGCAAAAGTTTTCTTGTACTGCTGCACGGAGAAACAAAAATTGGAGGAGCTGGGATTTGAACCCAGGACTTTCTGCATGCGAAGCAGACACTCTACCACTGAGTTACACCCCCGCCAGAGCAAGTACATCTGGGACGAGTGTCTCGTGGATCCTACTGTCATTATTTCTTAGGTTTGAACGGTACAGTAAGTGTTGGAGGAACCTATTCATGACAAGACCTAAGCAGCGTCGACTCCGTGGCGCAACGGTAGCGCGTCTGACTCCAGATCAGAAGGTTGCGTGTTCAAATCACGTCGGGGTCACAATGAAATTTTCGTTTACGAAAGCCATAGGCGAGTATGTCAGTTTAATCAGATACCAAACGATTACGGAGAACGGACGAACAGAACTTGCTTGAAAAAAGCTACTAGTGCAATTTTCGCGTTCTGACATTAAGGTGAAGGCGCCGACTCGCACGTTTTCCAGGCGCGAAGTGTCTAGTATTTTTGATATTTATATCGTTTAACGCTAATATATAACTGAGAGATAATGATTACGCAATATTTTGCTCGATTAGACGTCTTTAGCCAGGCAGAGTATAATACTTTTCCTTAAGTTATGGGAACAGAAAGATCGTGAAAGGGGGTATAGCTCAGTCGTAGAGCATTCGACTGCAGATCGAGAGGTCCCCGGTTCAATCCCGGGTGCCCCCTTCATTTTTCAGTATCTCGAAAAAACAAATGACGATTGTCGCGGTGAGTTGCAAATACATGTTTGAGATGCACCCTGCACGCCATACCGAAGGCTTTGGAGCAACATTTCAATGGGGGGGATCGCAGCCCAGGGTCTTGCAGGTCATCGTCCTCCCGCCATGAGGTCGAACTGTACGAAATCCACTTGCTTGGGGGAAGAAACTTGTACACTGAATTTTGTAGAATATGGTGATAGGCAAAAGTTTTCTTGTACTGCTGCACGGAGAAACAAAAATTGGAGGAGCTGGGATTTGAACCCAGGACTTTCTGCATGCGAAGCAGACACTCTACCACTGAGTTACACCCCCGCCAGAGCAAGTACATCTGGGACGAGTGTCTCGTGGATCCTACTGTCATTATTTCTTAGGTTTGAACGGTACAGTAAGTGTTGGAGGAACCTATTCATGACAAGACCTAAGCAGCGTCGACTCCGTGGCGCAACGGTAGCGCGTCTGACTCCAGATCAGAAGGTTGCGTGTTCAAATCACGTCGGGGTCACAATGAAATTTTCGTTTACGAAAGCCATAGGCGAGTATGTCAGTTTAATCAGATACCAAACGATTACGGAGAACGGACGAACAGAACTTGCTTGAAAAAAGCTACTAGTGCAATTTTCGCGTTCTGACATTAAGGTGAAGGCGCCGACTCGCACGTTTTCCAGGCGCGAAGTGTCTAGTATTTTTGATATTTATATCGTTTAACGCTAATATATAACTGAGAGATAATGATTACGCAATATTTTGCTCGATTAGACGTCTTTAGCCAGGCAGAGTATAATACTTTTCCTTAAGTTATGGGAACAGAAAGATCGTGAAAGGGGGTATAGCTCAGTCGTAGAGCATTCGACTGCAGATCGAGAGGTCCCCGGTTCAATCCCGGGTGCCCCCTTCATTTTTCAGTATCTCGAAAAAACAAATGACGATTGTCGCGGTGAGTTGCAAATACATGTTTGAGATGCACCCTGCACGCCATACCGAAGGCTTTGGAGCAACATTTCAATGGGGGGGATCGCAGCCCAGGGTCTTGCAGGTCATCGTCCTCCCGCCATGAGGTCGAACTGTACGAAATCCACTTGCTTGGGGGAAGAATCTTGTACACTGAATTTTGTAGAATATGGTGATAGGCAAAAGTTTTCTTGTACTGCTGCACGGAGAAACAAAAATTGGAGGAGCTGGGATTTGAACCCAGGACTTTCTGCATGCGAAGCAGACACTCTACCACTGAGTTACACCCCCGCCAGAGCAAGTACATCTGGGACGAGTGTCTCGTGGATCCTACTGTCATTATTTCTTAGGTTTGAACGGTACAGTAAGTGTTGGAGGAACCTATTCATGACAAGACCTAAGCAGCGTCGACTCCGTGGCGCAACGGTAGCGCGTCTGACTCCAGATCAGAAGGTTGCGTGTTCAAATCACGTCGGGGTCACAATGAAATTTTCGTTTACGAAAGCCATAGGCGAGTATGTCAGTTTAATCAGATACCAAACGATTACGGAGAACGGACGAACAGAACTTGCTTGAAAAAAGCTACTAGTGCAATTTTCGCGTTCTGACATTAAGGTGAAGGCGCCGACTCGCACGTTTTCCAGGCGCGAAGTGTCTAGTATTTTTGATATTTATATCGTTTAACGCTAATATATAACTGAGAGATAATGATTACGCAATATTTTGCTCGATTAGACGTCTTTAGCCAGGCAGAGTATAATACTTTTCCTTAAGTTATGGGAACAGAAAGATCGTGAAAGGGGGTATAGCTCAGTCGTAGAGCATTCGACTGCAGATCGAGAGGTCCCCGGTTCAATCCCGGGTGCCCACTTCATTTTTCAGTATCTCGAAAAAACAAATGACGATTGTCGCGGTGAGTTGCAAATACATGTTTGAGATGCACCCTGCACGCCATACCGAAGGCTTTGGAGCAACATTTCAATGGGGGGGATCGCAGCCCAGGGTCTTGCAGGTCATCGTCCTCCCGCCATGAGGTCGAACTGTACGAAATCCACTTGCTTGGGGGAAGAATCTTGTACACTGAATTTTGTAGAATATGGTGATAGGCAAAAGTTTTCTTGTACTGCTGCACGGAGAAACAAAAATTGGAGGAGCTGGGATTTGAACCCAGGACTTTCTGCATGCGAAGCAGACACTCTACCACTGAGTTACACCCCCGCCAGAGCAAGTACATCTGGGACGAGTGTCTCGTGGATCCCACTGTCATTATTTCTTAGGTTTGAACGGTACAGTAAGTGTTGGAGGAACCTATTCATGACAAGACCTAAGCAGCGTCGACTCCGTGGCGCAACGGTAGCGCGTCTGACTCCAGATCAGAAGGTTGCGTGTTCAAATCACGTCGGGGTCACAATGAAATTTTCGTTTACGAAAGCCATAGGCGAGTATGTCAGTTTAATCAGATACCAAACGATTACGGAGAACGGACGAACAGAACTTGCTTGAAAAAAGCTACTAGTGCAATTTTCGCGTTCTGACATTAAGGTGAAGGCGCCGACTCGCACGTTTTCCAGGCGCGAAGTGTCTAGTATTTTTGATATTTATATCGTTTAACGCTAATATATAACTGAGAGATAATGATTACGCAATATTTTGCTCGATTAGACGTCTTTAGCCAGGCAGAGTATAATACTTTTCCTTAAGTTATGGGAACAGAAAGATCGTGAAAGGGGGTATAGCTCAGTCGTAGAGCATTCGACTGCAGATCGAGAGGTCCCCGGTTCAATCCCGGGTGCCCCCTTCATTTTTCAGTATCTCGAAAAAACAAATGACGATTGTCGCGGTGAGTTGCAAATACATGTTTGAGATGCACCCTGCACGCCATACCGAAGGCTTTGGAGCAACATTTCAATGGGGGGGATCGCAGCCCAGGGTCTTGCAGGTCATCGTCCTCCCGCCATGAGGTCGAACTGTACGAAATCCACTTGCTTGGGGGAAGAATCTTGTACACTGAATTTTGTAGAATATGGTGATAGGCAAAAGTTTTCTTGTACTGCTGCACGGAGAAACAAAAATTGGAGGAGCTGGGATTTGAACCCAGGACTTTCTGCATGCGAAGCAGACACTCTACCACTGAGTTACACCCCCGCCAGAGCAAGTACATCTGGGACGAGTGTCTCGTGGATCCTACTGTCATTATTTCTTAGGTTTGAACGGTACAGTAAGTGTTGGAGGAACCTATTCATGACAAGACCTAAGCAGCGTCGACTCCGTGGCGCAACGGTAGCGCGTCTGACTCCAGATCAGAAGGTTGCGTGTTCAAATCACGTCGGGGTCACAATGAAATTTTCGTTTACGAAAGCCATAGGCGAGTATGTCAGTTTAATCAGATACCAAACGATTACGGAGAACGGACGAACAGAACTTGCTTGAAAAAAGCTACTAGTGCAATTTTCGCGTTCTGACATTAAGGTGAAGGCGCCGACTCGCACGTTTTCCAGGCGCGAAGTGTCTAGTATTTTTGATATTTATATCGTTTAACGCTAATATATAACTGAGAGATAATGATTACGCAATATTTTGCTCGATTAGACGTCTTTAGCCAGGCAGAGTATAATACTTTTCCTTAAGTTATGGGAACAGAAAGATCGTGAAAGGGGGTATAGCTCAGTCGTAGAGCATTCGACTGCAGATCGAGAGGTCCCCGGTTCAATCCCGGGTGCCCCCTTCATTTTTCAGTATCTCGAAAAAACAAATGACGATTGTCGCGGTGAGTTGCAAATACATGTTTGAGATGCACCCTGCACGCCATACCGAAGGCTTTGGAGCAACATTTCAATGGGGGGGATCGCAGCCCAGGGTCTTGCAGGTCATCGTCCTCCCGCCATGAGGTCGAACTGTACGAAATCCACTTGCTTGGGGGAAGAATCTTGTACATTGAATTTTGTAGAATATGGTGATAGGCAAAAGTTTTCTTGTACTGCTGCACGGAGAAACAAAAATTGGAGGAGCTGGGATTTGAACCCAGGACTTTCTGCATGCGAAGCAGACACTCTACCACTGAGTTACACCCCCGCCAGAGCAAGTACATCTGGGACGAGTGTCTCGTGGATCCTACTGTCATTATTTCTTAGGTTTGAACGGTACAGTAAGTGTTGGAGGAATCTATTCATGACAAGACCTAAGCAGCGTCGACTCCGTGGCGCAACGGTAGCGCGTCTGACTCCAGATCAGAAGGTTGCGTGTTCAAATCACGTCGGGGTCACAATGAAATTTTCGTTTACGAAAGCCATAGGCGAGTATGTCAGTTTAATCAGATACCAAACGATTACGGAGAACGGACGAACAGAACTTGCTTGAAAAAAGCTACTAGTGCAATTTTCGCGTTCTGACATTAAGGTGAAGGCGCCGACTCGCACGTTTTCCAGGCGCGAAGTGTCTAGTATTTTTGATATTTATATCGTTTAACGCTAATATATAACTGAGAGATAATGATTACGCAATATTTTGCTCGATTAGACGTCTTTAGCCAGGCAGAGTATAATACTTTTCCTTAAGTTATGGGAACAGAAAGATCGTGAAAGGGGGTATAGCTCAGTCGTAGAGCATTCGACTGCAGATCGAGAGGTCCCCGGTTCAATCCCGGGTGCCCCCTTCATTTTTCAGTATCTCGAAAAAACAAATGACGATTGTCGCGGTGAGTTGCAAATACATGTTTGAGATGCACCCTGCACGCCATACCGAAGGCTTTGGAGCAACATTTCAATGGGGGGGATCGCAGCCCAGGGTCTTGCAGGTCATCGTCCTCCCGCCATGAGGTCGAACTGTACGAAATCCACTTGCTTGGGGGAAGAATCTTGTACACTGAATTTTGTAGAATATGGTGATAGGCAAAAGTTTTCTTGTACTGCTGCACGGAGAAACAAAAATTGGAGGAGCTGGGATTTGAACCCAGGACTTTCTGCATGCGAAGCAGACACTCTACCACTGAGTTACACCCCCGCCAGAGCAAGTACATCTGGGACGAGTGTCTCGTGGATCCTACTGTCATTATTTCTTAGGTTTGAACGGTACAGTAAGTGTTGGAGGAACCTATTCATGACAAGACCTAAGCAGCGTCGACTCCGTGGCGCAACGGTAGCGCGTCTGACTCCAGATCAGAAGGTTGCGTGTTCAAATCACGTCGGGGTCACAATGAAATTTTCGTTTACGAAAGCCATAGGCGAGTATGTCAGTTTAATCAGATACCAAACGATTACGGAGAACGGACGAACAGAACTTGCTTGAAAAAAGCTACTAGTGCAATTTTCGCGTTCTGACATTAAGGTGAAGGCGCCGACTCGCACGTTTTCCAGGCGCGAAGTGTCTAGTATTTTTGATATTTATATCGTTTAACGCTAATATATAACTGAGAGATAATGATTACGCAATATTTTGCTCGATTAGACGTCTTTAGCCAGGCAGAGTATAATACTTTTCCTTAAGTTATGGGAACAGAAAGATCGTGAAAGGGGGTATAGCTCAGTCGTAGAGCATTCGACTGCAGATCGAGAGGTCCCCGGTTCAATCCCGGGTGCCCCCTTCATTTTTCAGTATCTCGGAAAAACAAATGACGATTGTCGCGGTGAGTTGCAAATACATGTTTGAGATGCACCCTGCACGCCATACCGAAGGCTTTGGAGCAACATTTCAATGGGGGGGATCGCAGCCCAGGGTCTTGCAGGTCATCGTCCTCCCGCCATGAGGTCGAACTGTACGAAATCCACTTGCTTGGGGGAAGAATCTTGTACACTGAATTTTGTAGAATATGGTGATAGGCAAAAGTTTTCTTGTACTGCTGCACGGAGAAACAAAAATTGGAGGAGCTGGGATTTGAACCCAGGACTTTCTGCATGCGAAGCAGACACTCTACCACTGAGTTACACCCCCGCCAGAGCAAGTACATCTGGGACGAGTGTCTCGTGGATCCTACTGTCATTATTTCTTAGGTTTGAACGGTACAGTAAGTGTTGGAGGAACCTATTCATGACAAGACCTAAGCAGCGTCGACTCCGTGGCGCAACGGTAGCGCGTCTGACTCCAGATCAGAAGGTTGCGTGTTCAAATCACGTCGGGGTCACAATGAAATTTTCGTTTACGAAAGCCATAGGCGAGTATGTCAGTTTAATCAGATACCAAACGATTACGGAGAACGGACGAACAGAACTTGCTTGAAAAAAGCTACTAGTGCAATTTTCGCGTTCTGACATTAAGGTGAAGGCGCCGACTCGCACGTTTTCCAGGCGCGAAGTGTCTAGTATTTTTGATATTTATATCGTTTAACGCTAATATATAACTGAGAGATAATGATTACGCAATATTTTGCTCGATTAGACGTCTTTAGCCAGGCAGAGTATAATACTTTTCCTTAAGTTATGGGAACAGAAAGATCGTGAAAGGGGGTATAGCTCAGTCGTAGAGCATTCGACTGCAGATCGAGAGGTCCCCGGTTCAATCCCGGGTGCCCCCTTCATTTTTCAGTATCTCGAAAAAACAAATGACGATTGTCGCGGTGAGTTGCAAATACATGTTTGAGATGCACCCTGCACGCCATACCGAAGGCTTTGGAGCAACATTTCAATGGGGGGGATCGCAGCCCAGGGTCTTGCAGGTCATCGTCCTCCCGCCATGAGGTCGAACTGTACGAAATCCACTTGCTTGGGGGAAGAATCTTGTACACTGAATTTTGTAGAATATGGTGATAGGCAAAAGTTTTCTTGTACTGCTGCACGGAGAAACAAAAATTGGAGGAGCTGGGATTTGAACCCAGGACTTTCTGCATGCGAAGCAGACACTCTACCACTGAGTTACACCCCCGCCAGAGCAAGTACATCTGGGACGAGTGTCTCGTGGATCCTACTGTCATTATTTCTTAGGTTTGAACGGTACAGTAAGTGTTGGAGGAACCTATTCATGACAAGACCTAAGCAGCGTCGACTCCGTGGCGCAACGGTAGCGCGTCTGACTCCAGATCAGAAGGTTGCGTGTTCAAATCACGTCGGGGTCACAATGAAATTTTCGTTTACGAAAGCCATAGGCGAGTATGTCAGTTTAATCAGATACCAAACGATTACGGAGAACGGACGAACAGAACTTGCTTGAAAAAAGCTACTAGTGCAATTTTCGCGTTCTGACATTAAGGTGAAGGCGCCGACTCGCACGTTTTCCAGGCGCGAAGTGTCTAGTATTTTTGATATTTATATCGTTTAACGCTAATATATAACTGAGAGATAATGATTACGCAATATTTTGCTCGATTAGACGTCTTTAGCCAGGCAGAGTATAATACTTTTCCTTAAGTTATGGGAACAGAAAGATCGTGAAAGGGGGTATAGCTCAGTCGTAGAGCATTCGACTGCAGATCGAGAGGTCCCCGGTTCAATCCCGGGTGCCCCCTTCATTTTTCAGTATCTCGAAAAAACAAATGACGATTGTCGCGGTGAGTTGCAAATACATGTTTGAGATGCACCCTGCACGCCATACCGAAGGCTTTGGAGCAACATTTCAATGGGGGGGATCGCAGCCCAGGGTCTTGCAGGTCATCGTCCTCCCGCCATGAGGTCGAACTGTACGAAATCCACTTGCTTGGGGGAAGAATCTTGTACACTGAATTTTGTAGAATATGGTGATAGGCAAAAGTTTTCTTGTACTGCTGCACGGAGAAACAAAAATTGGAGGAGCTGGGATTTGAACCCAGGACTTTCTGCATGCGAAGCAGACACTCTACCACTGAGTTACACCCCCGCCAGAGCAAGTACATCTGGGACGAGTGTCTCGTGGATCCTACTGTCATTATTTCTTAGGTTTGAACGGTACAGTAAGTGTTGGAGGAACCTATTCATGACAAGACCTAAGCAGCGTTGACTCCGTGGCGCAACGGTAGCGCGTCTGACTCCAGATCAGAAGGTTGCGTGTTCAAATCACGTCGGGGTCACAATGAAATTTTCGTTTACGAAAGCCATAGGCGAGTATGTCAGTTTAATCAGATACCAAACGATTACGGAGAACGGACGAACAGAACTTGCTTGAAAAAAGCTACTAGTGCAATTTTCGCGTTCTGACATTAAGGTGAAGGCGCCGACTCGCACGTTTTCCAGGCGCGAAGTGTCTAGTATTTTTGATATTTATATCGTTTAACGCTAATATATAACTGAGAGATAATGATTACGCAATATTTTGCTCGATTAGACGTCTTTAGCCAGGCAGAGTATAATACTTTTCCTTAAGTTATGGGAACAGAAAGATCGTGAAAGGGGGTATAGCTCAGTCGTAGAGCATTCGACTGCAGATCGAGAGGTCCCCGGTTCAATCCCGGGTGCCCCCTTCATTTTTCAGTATCTCGAAAAAACAAATGACGATTGTCGCGGTGAGTTGCAAATACATGTTTGAGATGCACCCTGCACGCCATACCGAAGGCTTTGGAGCAACATTTCAATGGGGGGGATCGCAGCCCAGGGTCTTGCAGGTCATCGTCCTCCCGCCATGAGGTCGAACTGTACGAAATCCACTTGCTTGGGGGAAGAATCTTGTACACTGAATTTTGTAGAATATGGTGATAGGCAAAAGTTTTCTTGTACTGCTGCACGGAGAAACAAAAATTGGAGGAGCTGGGATTTGAACCCAGGACTTTCTGCATGCGAAGCAGACACTCTACCACTGAGTTACACCCCCGCCAGAGCAAGTACATCTGGGACGAGTGTCTCGTGGATCCTACTGTCATTATTTCTTAGGTTTGAACGGTACAGTAAGTGTTGGAGGAACCTATTCATGACAAGACCTAAGCAGCGTCGACTCCGTGGCGCAGCGGTAGCGCGTCTGACTCCAGATCAGAAGGTTGCGTGTTCAAATCACGTCGGGGTCACAATGAAATTTTCGTTTACGAAAGCCATAGGCGAGTATGTCAGTTTAATCAGATACCAAACGATTACGGAGAACGGACGAACAGAACTTGCTTGAAAAAAGCTACTAGTGCAATTTTCGCGTTCTGACATTAAGGTGAAGGCGCCGACTCGCACGTTTTCCAGGCGCGAAGTGTCTAGTATTTTTGATATTTATATCGTTTAACGCTAATATATAACTGAGAGATAATGATTACGCAATATTTTGCTCGATTAGACGTCTTTAGCCAGGCAGAGTATAATACTTTTCCTTAAGTTATGGGAACAGAAAGATCGTGAAAGGGGGTATAGCTCAGTCGTAGAGCATTCGACTGCAGATCGAGAGGTCCCCGGTTCAATCCCGGGTGCCCCCTTCATTTTTCAGTATCTCGAAAAAACAAATGACGATTGTCGCGGTGAGTTGCAAATACATGTTTGAGATGCACCCTGCACGCCATACCGAAGGCTTTGGAGCAACATTTCAATGGGGGGGATCGCAGCCCAGGGTCTTGCAGGTCATCGTCCTCCCGCCATGAGGTCGAACTGTACGAAATCCACTTGCTTGGGGGAAGAATCTTGTACACTGAATTTTGTAGAATATGGTGATAGGCAAAAGTTTTCTTGTACTGCTGCACGGAGAAACAAAAATTGGAGGAGCTGGGATTTGAACCCAGAACTTTCTGCATGCGAAGCAGACACTCTACCACTGAGTTACACCCCCGCCAGAGCAAGTACATCTGGGACGAGTGTCTCGTGGATCCTACTGTCATTATTTCTTAGGTTTGAACGGTACAGTAAGTGTTGGAGGAACCTATTCATGACAAGACCTAAGCAGCGTCGACTCCGTGGCGCAACGGTAGCGCGTCTGACTCCAGATCAGAAGGTTGCGTGTTCAAATCACGTCGGGGTCACAATGAAATTTTCGTTTACGAAAGCCATAGGCGAGTATGTCAGTTTAATCAGATACCAAACGATTACGGAGAACGGACGAACAGAACTTGCTTGAAAAAAGCTACTAGTGCAATTTTCGCGTTCTGACATTAAGGTGAAGGCGCCGACTCGCACGTTTTCCAGGCGCGAAGTGTCTAGTATTTTTGATATTTATATCGTTTAACGCTAATATATAACTGAGAGATAATGATTACGCAATATTTTGCTCGATTAGACGTCTTTAGCCAGGCAGAGTATAATACTTTTCCTTAAGTTATGGGAACAGAAAGATCGTGAAAGGGGGTATAGCTCAGTCGTAGAGCATTCGACTGCAGATCGAGAGGTCCCCGGTTCAATCCCGGGTGCCCCCTTCATTTTTCAGTATCTCGAAAAAACAAATGACGATTGTCGCGGTGAGTTGCAAATACATGTTTGAGATGCACCCTGCACGCCATACCGAAGGCTTTGGAGCAACATTTCAATGGGGGGGATCGCAGCCCAGGGTCTTGCAGGTCATCGTCCTCCCGCCATGAGGTCGAACTGTACGAAATCCACTTGCTTGGGGGAAGAAACTTGTACACTGAATTTTGTAGAATATGGTGATAGGCAAAAGTTTTCTTGTACTGCTGCACGGAGAAACAAAAATTGGAGGAGCTGGGATTTGAACCCAGGACTTTCTGCATGCGAAGCAGACACTCTACCACTGAGTTACACCCCCGCCAGAGCAAGTACATCTGGGACGAGTGTCTCGTGGATCCTACTGTCATTATTTCTTAGGTTTGAACGGTACAGTAAGTGTTGGAGGAACCTATTCATGACAAGACCTAAGCAGCGTCGACTCCGTGGCGCAACGGTAGCGCGTCTGACTCCAGATCAGAAGGTTGCGTGTTCAAATCACGTCGGGGTCACAATGAAATTTTCGTTTACGAAAGCCATAGGCGAGTATGTCAGTTTAATCAGATACCAAACGATTACGGAGAACGGACGAACAGAACTTGCTTGAAAAAAGCTACTAGTGCAATTTTCGCGTTCTGACATTAAGGTGAAGGCGCCGACTCGCACGTTTTCCAGGCGCGAAGTGTCTAGTATTTTTGATATTTATATCGTTTAACGCTAATATATAACTGAGAGATAATGATTACGCAATATTTTGCTCGATTAGACGTCTTTAGCCAGGCAGAGTATAATACTTTTCCTTAAGTTATGGGAACAGAAAGATCGTGAAAGGGGGTATAGCTCAGTCGTAGAGCATTCGACTGCAGATCGAGAGGTCCCCGGTTCAATCCCGGGTGCCCCCTTCATTTTTCAGTATCTCGAAAAAACAAATGACGATTGTCGCGGTGAGTTGCAAATACATGTTTGAGATGCACCCTGCACGCCATACCGAAGGCTTTGGAGCAACATTTCAATGGGGGGGATCGCAGCCCAGGGTCTTGCAGGTCATCGTCCTCCCGCCATGAGGTCGAACTGTACGAAATCCACTTGCTTGGGGGAAGAATCTTGTACACTGAATTTTGTAGAATATGGTGATAGGCAAAAGTTTTCTTGTACTGCTGCACGGAGAAACAAAAATTGGAGGAGCTGGGATTTGAACCCAGGACTTTCTGCATGCGAAGCAGACACTCTACCACTGAGTTACACCCCCGCCAGAGCAAGTACATCTGGGACGAGTGTCTCGTGGATCCTACTGTCATTATTTCTTAGGTTTGAACGGTACAGTAAGTGTTGGAGGAACCTATTCATGACAAGACCTAAGCAGCGTCGACTCCGTGGCGCAACGGTAGCGCGTCTGACTCCAGATCAGAAGGTTGCGTGTTCAAATCACGTCGGGGTCACAATGAAATTTTCGTTTACGAAAGCCATAGGCGAGTATGTCAGTTTAATCAGATACCAAACGATTACGGAGAACGGACGAACAGAACTTGCTTGAAAAAAGCTACTAGTGCAATTTTCGCGTTCTGACATTAAGGTGAAGGCGCCGACTCGCACGTTTTCCAGGCGCGAAGTGTCTAGTATTTTTGATATTTATATCGTTTAACGCTAATATATAACTGAGAGATAATGATTACGCAATATTTTGCTCGATTAGACGTCTTTAGCCAGGCAGAGTATAATACTTTTCCTTAAGTTATGGGAACAGAAAGATCGTGAAAGGGGGTATAGCTCAGTCGTAGAGCATTCGACTGCAGATCGAGAGGTCCCCGGTTCAATCCCGGGTGCCCCCTTCATTTTTCAGTATCTCGAAAAAACAAATGACGATTGTCGCGGTGAGTTGCAAATACATGTTTGAGATGCACCCTGCACGCCATACCGAAGGCTTTGGAGCAACATTTCAATGGGGGGGATCGCAGCCCAGGGTCTTGCAGGTCATCGTCCTCCCGCCATGAGGTCGAACTGTACGAAATCCACTTGCTTGGGGGAAGAATCTTGTACACTGAATTTTGTAGAATATGGTGATAGGCAAAAGTTTTCTTGTACTGCTGCACGGAGAAACAAAAATTGGAGGAGCTGGGATTTGAACCCAGGACTTTCTGCATGCGAAGCAGACACTCTACCACTGAGTTACACCCCCGCCAGAGCAAGTACATCTGGGACGAGTGTCTCGTGGATCCTACTGTCATTATTTCTTAGGTTTGAACGGTACAGTAAGTGTTGGAGGAACCTATTCATGACAAGACCTAAGCAGCGTCGACTCCGTGGCGCAACGGTAGCGCGTCTGACTCCAGATCAGAAGGTTGCGTGTTCAAATCACGTCGGGGTCACAATGAAATTTTCGTTTACGAAAGCCATAGGCGAGTATGTCAGTTTAATCAGATACCAAACGATTACGGAGAACGGACGAACAGAACTTGCTTGAAAAAAGCTACTAGTGCAATTTTCGCGTTCTGACATTAAGGTGAAGGCGCCGACTCGCACGTTTTCCAGGCGCGAAGTGTCTAGTATTTTTGATATTTATATCGTTTAACGCTAATATATAACTGAGAGATAATGATTACGCAATATTTTGCTCGATTAGACGTCTTTAGCCAGGCAGAGTATAATACTTTTCCTTAAGTTATGGGAACAGAAAGATCGTGAAAGGGGGTATAGCTCAGTCGTAGAGCATTCGACTGCAGATCGAGAGGTCCCCGGTTCAATCCCGGGTGCCCCCTTCATTTTTCAGTATCTCGAAAAAACAAATGACGATTGTCGCGGTGAGTTGCAAATACATGTTTGAGATGCACCCTGCACGCCATACCGAAGGCTTTGGAGCAACATTTCAATGGGGGGGATCGCAGCCCAGGGTCTTGCAGGTCATCGTCCTCCCGCCATGAGGTCGAACTGTACGAAATCCACTTGCTTGGGGGAAGAATCTTGTACACTGAATTTTGTAGAATATGGTGATAGGCAAAAGTTTTCTTGTACTGCTGCACGGAGAAACAAAAATTGGAGGAGCTGGGATTTGAACCCAGGACTTTCTGCATGCGAAGCAGACACTCTACCACTGAGTTACACCCCCGCCAGAGCAAGTACATCTGGGACGAGTGTCTCGTGGATCCTACTGTCATTATTTCTTAGGTTTGAACGGTACAGTAAGTGTTGGAGGAACCTATTCATGACAAGACCTAAGCAGCGTCGACTCCGTGGCGCAACGGTAGCGCGTCTGACTCCAGATCAGAAGGTTGCGTGTTCAAATCACGTCGGGGTCACAATGAAATTTTCGTTTACGAAAGCCATAGGCGAGTATGTCAGTTTAATCAGATACCAAACGATTACGGAGAACGGACGAACAGAACTTGCTTGAAAAAAGCTACTAGTGCAATTTTCGCGTTCTGACATTAAGGTGAAGGCGCCGACTCGCACGTTTTCCAGGCGCGAAGTGTCTAGTATTTTTGATATTTATATCGTTTAACGCTAATATATAACTGAGAGATAATGATTACGCAATATTTTGCTCGATTAGACGTCTTTAGCCAGGCAGAGTATAATACTTTTCCTTAAGTTATGGGAACAGAAAGATCGTGAAAGGGGGTATAGCTCAGTCGTAGAGCATTCGACTGCAGATCGAGAGGTCCCCGGTTCAATCCCGGGTGCCCCCTTCATTTTTCAGTATCTCGAAAAAACAAATGACGATTGTCGCGGTGAGTTGCAAATACATGTTTGAGATGCACCCTGCACGCCATACCGAAGGCTTTGGAGCAACATTTCAATGGGGGGGATCGCAGCCCAGGGTCTTGCAGGTCATCGTCCTCCCGCCATGAGGTCGAACTGTACGAAATCCACTTGCTTGGGGGAAGAATCTTGTACACTGAATTTTGTAGAATATGGTGATAGGCAAAAGTTTTCTTGTACTGCTGCACGGAGAAACAAAAATTGGAGGAGCTGGGATTTGAACCCAGGACTTTCTGCATGCGAAGCAGACACTCTACCACTGAGTTACACCCCCGCCAGAGCAAGTACATCTGGGACGAGTGTCTCGTGGATCCTACTGTCATTATTTCTTAGGTTTGAACGGTACAGTAAGTGTTGGAGGAACCTATTCATGACAAGACCTAAGCAGCGTCGACTCCGTGGCGCAACGGTAGCGCGTCTGACTCCAGATCAGAAGGTTGCGTGTTCAAATCACGTCGGGGTCACAATGAAATTTTCGTTTACGAAAGCCATAGGCGAGTATGTCAGTTTAATCAGATACCAAACGATTACGGAGAACGGACGAACAGAACTTGCTTGAAAAAAGCTACTAGTGCAATTTTCGCGTTCTGACATTAAGGTGAAGGCGCCGACTCGCACGTTTTCCAGGCGCGAAGTGTCTAGTATTTTTGATATTTATATCGTTTAACGCTAATATATAACTGAGAGATAATGATTACGCAATATTTTGCTCGATTAGACGTCTTTAGCCAGGCAGAGTATAATACTTTTCCTTAAGTTATGGGAACAGAAAGATCGTGAAAGGGGGTATAGCTCAGTCGTAGAGCATTCGACTGCAGATCGAGAGGTCCCTGGTTCAATCCCGGGTGCCCCCTTCATTTTTCAGTATCTCGAAAAAACAAATGACGATTGTCGCGGTGAGTTGCAAATACATGTTTGAGATGCACCCTGCACGCCATACCGAAGGCTTTGGAGCAACATTTCAATGGGGGGGATCGCAGCCCAGGGTCTTGCAGGTCATCGGCCTCCCGCCATGAGGTCGAACTGTACGAAATCCACTTGCTTGGGGGAAGAATCTTGTACACTGAATTTTGTAGAATATGGTGATAGGCAAAAGTTTTCTTGTACTGCTGCACGGAGAAACAAAAATTGGAGGAGCTGGGATTTGAACCCAGGACTTTCTGCATGCGAAGCAGACACTCTACCACTGAGTTACACCCCCGCCAGAGCAAGTACATCCGGGACGAGTGTCTCGTGGATCCTACTGTCATTATTTCTTAGGTTTGAACGGTACAGTAAGTGTTGGAGGAACCTATTCATGACAAGACCTAAGCAGCGTCGACTCCGTGGCGCAACGGTAGCGCGTCTGACTCCAGATCAGAAGGTTGCGTGTTCAAATCACGTCGGGGTCACAATGAAATTTTCGTTTACGAAAGCCATAGGCGAGTATGTCAGTTTAATCAGATACCAAACGATTACGGAGAACGGACGAACAGAACTTGCTTGAAAAAAGCTACTAGTGCAATTTTCGCGTTCTGACATTAAGGTGAAGGCGCCGACTCGCACGTTTTCCAGGCGCGAAGTGTCTAGTATTTTTGATATTTATATCGTTTAACGCTAATATATAACTGAGAGATAATGATTACGCAATATTTTGCTCGATTAGACGTCTTTAGCCAGGCAGAGTATAATACTTTTCCTTAAGTTATGGGAACAGAAAGATCGTGAAAGGGGGTATAGCTCAGTCGTAGAGCATTCGACTGCAGATCGAGAGGTCCCCGGTTCAATCCCGGGTGCCCCCTTCATTTTTCAGTATCTCGAAAAAACAAATGACGATTGTCGCGGTGAGTTGCAAATACATGTTTGAGATGCACCCTGCACGCCATACCGAAGGCTTTGGAGCAACATTTCAATGGGGGGGATCGCAGCCCAGGGTCTTGCAGGTCATCGTCCTCCCGCCATGAGGTCGAACTGTACGAAATCCACTTGCTTGGGGGAAGAATCTTGTACACTGAATTTTGTAGAATATGGTGATAGGCAAAAGTTTTCTTGTACTGCTGCACGGAGAAACAAAAATTGGAGGAGCTGGGATTTGAACCCAGGACTTTCTGCATGCGAAGCAGACACTCTACCACTGAGTTACACCCCCGCCAGAGCAAGTACATCTGGGACGAGTGTCTCGTGGATCCTACTGTCATTATTTCTTAGGTTTGAACGGTACAGTAAGTGTTGGAGGAACCTATTCATGACAAGACCTAAGCAGCGTCGACTCCGTGGCGCAACGGTAGCGCGTCTGACTCCAGATCAGAAGGTTGCGTGTTCAAATCACGTCGGGGTCACAATGAAATTTTCGTTTACGAAAGCCATAGGCGAGTATGTCAGTTTAATCAGATACCAAACGATTACGGAGAACGGACGAACAGAACTTGCTTGAAAAAAGCTACTAGTGCAATTTTCGCGTTCTGACATTAAGGTGAAGGCGCCGACTCGCACGTTTTCCAGGCGCGAAGTGTCTAGTATTTTTGATATTTATATCGTTTAACGCTAATATATAACTGAGAGATAATGATTACGCAATATTTTGCTCGATTAGACGTCTTTAGCCAGGCAGAGTATAATACTTTTCCTTAAGTTATGGGAACAGAAAGATCGTGAAAGGGGGTATAGCTCAGTCGTAGAGCATTCGACTGCAGATCGAGAGGTCCCCGGTTCAATCCCGGGTGCCCCCTTCATTTTTCAGTATCTCGAAAAAACAAATGACGATTGTCGCGGTGAGTTGCAAATACATGTTTGAGATGCACCCTGCACGCCATACCGAAGGCTTTGGAGCAACATTTCAATGGGGGGGATCGCAGCCCAGGGTCTTGCAGGTCATCGTCCTCCCGCCATGAGGTCGAACTGTACGAAATCCACTTGCTTGGGGGAAGAATCTTGTACACTGAATTTTGTAGAATATGGTGATAGGCAAAAGTTTTCTTGTACTGCTGCACGGAGAAACAAAAATTGGAGGAGCTGGGATTTGAACCCAGGACTTTCTGCATGCGAAGCAGACACTCTACCACTGAGTTACACCCCCGCCAGAGCAAGTACATCTGGGACGAGTGTCTCGTGGATCCTACTGTCATTATTTCTTAGGTTTGAACGGTACAGTAAGTGTTGGAGGAACCTATTCATGACAAGACCTAAGCAGCGTCGACTCCGTGGCGCAACGGTAGCGCGTCTGACTCCAGATCAGAAGGTTGCGTGTTCAAATCACGTCGGGGTCACAATGAAATTTTCGTTTACGAAAGCCATAGGCGAGTATGTCAGTTTAATCAGATACCAAACGATTACGGAGAACGGACGAACAGAACTTGCTTGAAAAAAGCTACTAGTGCAATTTTCGCGTTCTGACATTAAGGTGAAGGCGCCGACTCGCACGTTTTCCAGGCGCGAAGTGTCTAGTATTTTTGATATTTATATCGTTTAACGCTAATATATAACTGAGAGATAATGATTACGCAATATTTTGCTCGATTAGACGTCTTTAGCCAGGCAGAGTATAATACTTTTCCTTAAGTTATGGGAACAGAAAGATCGTGAAAGGGGGTATAGCTCAGTCGTAGAGCATTCGACTGCAGATCGAGAGGTCCCCGGTTCAATCCCGGGTGCCCCCTTCATTTTTCAGTATCTCGAAAAAACAAATGACGATTGTCGCGGTGAGTTGCAAATACATGTTTGAGATGCACCCTGCACGCCATACCGAAGGCTTTGGAGCAACATTTCAATGGGGGGGATCGCAGCCCAGGGTCTTGCAGGTCATCGTCCTCCCGCCATGAGGTCGAACTGTACGAAATCCACTTGCTTGGGGGAAGAATCTTGTACACTGAATTTTGTAGAATATGGTGATAGGCAAAAGTTTTCTTGTACTGCTGCACGGAGAAACAAAAATTGGAGGAGCTGGGATTTGAACCCAGGACTTTCTGCATGCGAAGCAGACACTCTACCACTGAGTTACACCCCCGCCAGAGCAAGTACATCTGGGACGAGTGTCTCGTGGATCCTACTGTCATTATTTCTTAGGTTTGAACGGTACAGTAAGTGTTGGAGGAACCTATTCATGACAAGACCTAAGCAGCGTCGACTCCGTGGCGCAACGGTAGCGCGTCTGACTCCAGATCAGAAGGTTGCGTGTTCAAATCACGTCGGGGTCACAATGAAATTTTCGTTTACGAAAGCCATAGGCGAGTATGTCAGTTTAATCAGATACCAAACGATTACGGAGAACGGACGAACAGAACTTGCTTGAAAAAAGCTACTAGTGCAATTTTCGCGTTCTGACATTAAGGTGAAGGCGCCGACTCGCACGTTTTCCAGGCGCGAAGTGTCTAGTATTTTTGATATTTATATCGTTTAACGCTAATATATAACTGAGAGATAATGATTACGCAATATTTTGCTCGATTAGACGTCTTTAGCCAGGCAGAGTATAATACTTTTCCTTAAGTTATGGGAACAGAAAGATCGTGAAAGGGGGTATAGCTCAGTCGTAGAGCATTCGACTGCAGATCGAGAGGTCCCCGGTTCAATCCCGGGTGCCCCCTTCATTTTTCAATATCTCGAAAAAACAAATGACGATTGTCGCGGTGAGTTGCAAATACATGTTTGAGATGCACCCTGCACGCCATACCGAAGGCTTTGGAGCAACATTTCAATGGGGGGGATCGCAGCCCAGGGTCTTGCAGGTCATCGTCCTCCCGCCATGAGGTCGAACTGTACGAAATCCACTTGCTTGGGGGAAGGATCTTGTACACTGAATTTTGTAGAATATGGTGATAGGCAAAAGTTTTCTTGTACTGCTGCACGGAGAAACAAAAATTGGAGGAGCTGGGATTTGAACCCAGGACTTTCTGCATGCGAAGCAGACACTCTGCCACTGAGTTACACCCCCGCCAGAGCAAGTACATCTGGGACGAGTGTCTCGTGGATCCTACTGTCATTATTTCTTAGGTTTGAACGGTACAGTAAGTGTTGGAGGAACCTATTCATGACAAGACCTAAGCAGCGTCGACTCCGTGGCGCAACGGTAGCGCGTCTGACTCCAGATCAGAAGGTTGCGTGTTCAAATCACGTCGGGGTCACAATGAAATTTTCGTTTACGAAAGCCATAGGCGAGTATGTCAGTTTAATCAGATACCAAACGATTACGGAGAACGGACGAACAGAACTTGCTTGAAAAAAGCTACTAGTGCAATTTTCGCGTTCTGACATTAAGGTGAAGGCGCCGACTCGCACGTTTTCCAGGCGCGAAGTGTCTAGTATTTTTGATATTTATATCGTTTAACGCTAATATATAACTGAGAGATAATGATTACGCAATATTTTGCTCGATTAGACGTCTTTAGCCAGGCAGAGTATAATACTTTTCCTTAAGTTATGGGAACAGAAAGATCGTGAAAGGGGGTATAGCTCAGTCGTAGAGCATTCGACTGCAGATCGAGAGGTCCCCGGTTCAATCCCGGGTGCCCCCTTCATTTTTCAGTATCTCGAAAAAACAAATGACGATTGTCGCGGTGAGTTGCAAATACATGTTTGAGATGCACCCTGCACGCCATACCGAAGGCTTTGGAGCAACATTTCAATGGGGGGGATCGCAGCCCAGGGTCTTGCAGGTCATCGTCCTCCCGCCATGAGGTCGAACTGTACGAAATCCACTTGCTTGGGGGAAGAATCTTGTACACTGAATTTTGTAGAATATGGTGATAGGCAAAAGTTTTCTTGTACTGCTGCACGGAGAAACAAAAATTGGAGGAGCTGGGATTTGAACCCAGGACTTTCTGCATGCGAAGCAGACACTCTACCAATGAGTTACACCCCCGCCAGAGCAAGTACATCTGGGACGAGTGTCTCGTGGATCCTACTGTCATTATTTCTTAGGTTTGAACGGTACAGTAAGTGTTGGAGGAACCTATTCATGACAAGACCTAAGCAGCGTCGACTCCGTGGCGCAACGGTAGCGCGTCTGACTCCAGATCAGAAGGTTGCGTGTTCAAATCACGTCGGGGTCACAATGAAATTTTCGTTTACGAAAGCCATAGGCGAGTATGTCAGTTTAATCAGATACCAAACGATTACGGAGAACGGACGAACAGAACTTGCTTGAAAAAAGCTACTAGTGCAATTTTCGCGTTCTGACATTAAGGTGAAGGCGCCGACTCGCACGTTTTCCAGGCGCGAAGTGTCTAGTATTTTTGATATTTATATCGTTTAACGCTAATATATAACTGAGAGATAATGATTACGCAATATTTTGCTCGATTAGACGTCTTAGGCAGGCAGAGTATAATACTTTTCCTTAAGTTATGGGAACAGAAAGATCGTGAAAGGGGGTATAGCTCAGTCGTAGAGCATTCGACTGCAGATCGAGAGGTCCCCGGTTCAATCCCGGGTGCCCCCTTCATTTTTCAGTATCTCGAAAAAACAAATGACGATTGTCGCGGTGAGTTGCAAATACATGTTTGAGATGCACCCTGCACGCCATACCGAAGGCTTTGGAGCAACATTTCAATGGGGGGGATCGCAGCCCAGGGTCTTGCAGGTCATCGTCCTCCCGCCATGAGGTCGAACTGTACGAAATCCACTTGCTTGGGGGAAGAATCTTGTACACTGAATTTTGTAGAATATGGTGATAGGCAAAAGTTTTCTTGTACTGCTGCACGGAGAAACAAAAATTGGAGGAGCTGGGATTTGAACCCAGGACTTTCTGCATGCGAAGCAGACACTCTACCACTGAGTTACACCCCCGCCAGAGCAAGTACATCTGGGACGAGTGTCTCGTGGATCCTACTGTCATTATTTCTTAGGTTTGAACGGTACAGTAAGTGTTGGAGGAACCTATTCATGACAAGACCTAAGCAGCGTCGACTCCGTGGCGCAACGGTAGCGCGTCTGACTCCAGATCAGAAGGTTGCGTGTTCAAATCACGTCGGGGTCACAATGAAATTTTCGTTTACGAAAGCCATAGGCGAGTATGTCAGTTTAATCAGATACCAAACGATTACGGAGAACGGACGAACAGAACTTGCTTGAAAAAAGCTACTAGTGCAATTTTCGCGTTCTGACATTAAGGTGAAGGCGCCGACTCGCACGTTTTCCAGGCGCGAAGTGTCTAGTATTTTTGATATTTATATCGTTTAACGCTAATATATAACTGAGAGATAATGATTACGCAATATTTTGCTCGAATAGACGTCTTTAGCCAGGCAGAGTATAATACTTTTCCTTAAGTTATGGGAACAGAAAGATCGTGAAAGGGGGTATAGCTCAGTCGTAGAGCATTCGACTGCAGATCGAGAGGTCCCCGGTTCAATCAAGGGTCCCCCTTCATTTTTCAGTATCTCGAAAAAACAAATGACGATTGTCGCGGTGAGTTGCAAATACATGTTTGAGATGCACCCTGCACGCCATACCGAAGGCTTTGGAGCAACATTTCAATGGGGGGGATCGCAGCCCAGGGTCTTGCAGGTCATCGTCCTCCCGCCATGAGGTCGAACTGTACGAAATCCACTTGCTTGGGGGAAGAATCTTGTACACTGAATTTTGTAGAATATGGTGATAGGCAAAAGTTTTCTTGTACTGCTGCACGGAGAAACAAAAATTGGAGGAGCTGGGATTTGAACCCAGGACTTTCTGCATGCGAAGCAGACACTCTACCACTGAGTTACACCCCCGCCAGAGCAAGTACATCTGGGACGAGTGTCTCGTGGATCCTACTGTCATTATTTCTTAGGTTTGAACGGTACAGTAAGTGTTGGAGGAACCTATTCATGACAAGACCTAAGCAGCGTCGACTCCGTGGCGCAACGGTAGCGCGTCTGACTCCAGATCAGAAGGTTGCGTGTTCAAATCACGTCGGGGTCACAATGAAATTTTCGTTTACGAAAGCCATAGGCGAGTATGTCAGTTTAATCAGATACCAAACGATTACGGAGAACGGACGAACAGAACTTGCTTGAAAAAAGCTACTAGTGCAATTTTCGCGTTCTGACATTAAGGTGAAGGCGCCGACTCGCACGTTTTCCAGGCGCGAAGTGTCTAGTATTTTTGATATTTATATCGTTTAACGCTAATATATAACTGAGAGATAATGATTACGCAATATTTTGCTCGATTAGACGTCTTTAGCCAGGCAGAGTATAATACTTTTCCTTAAGTTATGGGAACAGAAAGATCGTGAAAGGGGGTATAGCTCAGTCGTAGAGCATTCGACTGCAGATCGAGAGGTCCCCGGTTCAATCCCGGGTGCCCCCTTCATTTTTCAGTATCTCGAAAAAACAAATGACGATTGTCGCGGTGAGTTGCAAATACATGTTTGAGATGCACCCTGCACGCCATACCGAAGGCTTTGGAGCAACATTTCAATGGGGGGGATCGCAGCCCAGGGTCTTGCAGGTCATCGTCCTCCCGCCATGAGGTCGAACTGTACGAAATCCACTTGCTTGGGGGAAGAATCTTGTACACTGAATTTTGTAGAATATGGTGATAGGCAAAAGTTTTCTTGTACTGCTGCACGGAGAAACAAAAATTGGAGGAGCTGGGATTTGAACCCAGGACTTTCTGCATGCGAAGCAGACACTCTACCACTGAGTTACACCCCCGCCAGAGCAAGTACATCTGGGACGAGTGTCTCGTGGATCCTACTGTCATTATTTCTTAGGTTTGAACGGTACAGTAAGTGTTGGAGGAACCTATTCATGACAAGACCTAAGCAGCGTCGACTCCGTGGCGCAACGGTAGCGCGTCTGACTCCAGATCAGAAGGTTGCGTGTTCAAATCACGTCGGGGTCACAATGAAATTTTCGTTTACGAAAGCCATAGGCGAGTATGTCAGTTTAATCAGATACCAAACGATTACGGAGAACGGACGAACAGAACTTGCTTGAAAAAAGCTACTAGTGCAATTTTCGCGTTCTGACATTAAGGTGAAGGCGCCGACTCGCACGTTTTCCAGGCGCGAAGTGTCTAGTATTTTTGATATTTATATCGTTTAACGCTAATATATAACTGAGAGATAATGATTACGCAATATTTTGCTCGATTAGACGTCTTTAGCCAGGCAGAGTATAATACTTTTCCTTAAGTTATGGGAACAGAAAGATCGTGAAAGGGGGTATAGCTCAGTCGTAGAGCATTCGACTGCAGATCGAGAGGTCCCCGGTTCAATCCCGGGTGCCCCCTTCATTTTTCAGTATCTCGAAAAAACAAATGACGATTGTCGCGGTGAGTTGCAAATACATGTTTGAGATGCACCCTGCACGCCATACCGAAGGCTTTGGAGCAACATTTCAATGGGGGGGATCGCAGCCCAGGGTCTTGCAGGTCATCGTCCTCCCGCCATGAGGTCGAACTGTACGAAATCCACTTGCTTGGGGGAAGAATCTTGTACACTGAATTTTGTAGAATATGGTGATAGGCAAAAGTTTTTTTGTACTGCTGCACGGAGAAACAAAAATTGGAGGAGCTGGGATTTGAACCCAGGACTTTCTGCATGCGAAGCAGACACTCTACCACTGAGTTACACTCCCGCCAGAGCAAGTACATCTGGGACGAGTGTCTCGTGGATCCTACTGTCATTATTTCTTAGGTTTGAACGGTACAGTAAGTGTTGGAGGAACCTATTCATGACAAGACCTAAGCAGCGTCGACTCCGTGGCGCAACGGTAGCGCGTCTGACTCCAGATCAGAAGGTTGCGTGTTCAAATCACGTCGGGGTCACAATGAAATTTTCGTTTACGAAAGCCATAGGCGAGTATGTCAGTTTAATCAGATACCAAACGATTACGGAGAACGGACGAACAGAACTTGCTTGAAAAAAGCTACTAGTGCAATTTTCGCGTTCTGACATTAAGGTGAAGGCGCCGACTCGCACGTTTTCCAGGCGCGAAGTGTCTAGTATTTTTGATATTTATATCGTTTAACGCTAATATATAACTGAGAGATAATGATTACGCAATATTTTGCTCGATTAGACGTCTTTAGCCAGGCAGAGTATAATACTTTTCCTTAAGTTATGGGAACAGAAAGATCGTGAAAGGGGGTATAGCTCAGTCGTAGAGCATTCGACTGCAGATCGAGAGGTCCCCGGTTCAATCCCGGGTGCCCCCTTCATTTTTCAGTATCTCGAAAAAACAAATGACGATTGTCGCGGTGAGTTGCAAATACATGTTTGAGATGCACCCTGCACGCCATACCGAAGGCTTTGGAGCAACATTTCAATGGGGGGGATCGCAGCCCAGGGTCTTGCAGGTCATCGTCCTCCCGCCATGAGGTCGAACTGTACGAAATCCACTTGCTTGGGGGAAGAATCTTGTACACTGAATTTTGTAGAATATGGTGATAGGCAAAAGTTTTCTTGTACTGCTGCACGGAGAAACAAAAATTGGAGGAGCTGGGATTTGAACCCAGGACTTTCTGCATGCGAAGCAGACACTCTACCACTGAGTTACACCCCCGCCAGAGCAAGTACATCTGGGACGAGTGTCTCGTGGATCCTACTGTCATTATTTCTTAGGTTTGAACGGTACAGTAAGTGTTGGAGGAACCTATTCATGACAAGACCTAAGCAGCGTCGACTCCGTGGCGCAACGGTAGCGCGTCTGACTCCAGATCAGAAGGTTGCGTGTTCAAATCACGTCGGGGTCACAATGAAATTTTCGTTTACGAAAGCCATAGGCGAGTATGTCAGTTTAATCAGATACCAAACGATTACGGAGAACGGACGAACAGAACTTGCTTGAAAAAAGCTACTAGTGCAATTTTCGCGTTCTGACATTAAGGTGAAGGCGCCGACTCGCACGTTTTCCAGGCGCGAAGTGTCTAGTATTTTTGATATTTATATCGTTTAACGCTAATATATAACTGAGAGATAATGATTACGCAATATTTTGCTCGATTAGACGTCTTTAGCCAGGCAGAGTATAATACTTTTCCTTAAGTTATGGGAACAGAAAGATCGTGAAAGGGGGTATAGCTCAGTCGTAGAGCATTCGACTGCAGATCGAGAGGTCCCCGGTTCAATCCCGGGTGCCCCCTTCATTTTTCAGTATCTCGAAAAAACAAATGACGATTGTCGCGGTGAGTTGCAAATACATGTTTGAGATGCACCCTGCACGCCATACCGAAGGCTTTGGAGCAACATTTCAATGGGGGGGATCGCAGCCCAGGGTCTTGCAGGTCATCGTCCTCCCGCCATGAGGTCGAACTGTACGAAATCCACTTGCTTGGGGGAAGAATCTTGTACACTGAATTTTGTAGAATATGGTGATAGGCAAAAGTTTTCTTGTACTGCTGCACGGAGAAACAAAAATTGGAGGAGCTGGGATTTGAACCCAGGACTTTCTGCATGCGAAGCAGACACTCTACCACTGAGTTACACCCCCGCCAGAGCAAGTACATCTGGGACGAGTGTCTCGTGGATCCTACTGTCATTATTTCTTAGGTTTGAACGGTACAGTAAGTGTTGGAGGAACCTATTCATGACAAGACCTAAGCAGCGTCGACTCCGTGGCGCAACGGTAGCGCGTCTGACTCCAGATCAGAAGGTTGCGTGTTCAAATCACGTCGGGGTCACAATGAAATTTTCGTTTACGAAAGCCATAGGCGAGTATGTCAGTTTAATCAGATACCAAACGATTACGGAGAACGGACGAACAGAACTTGCTTGAAAAAAGCTACTAGTGCAATTTTCGCGTTCTGACATTAAGGTGAAGGCGCCGACTCGCACGTTTTCCAGGCGCGAAGTGTCTAGTATTTTTGATATTTATATCGTTTAACGCTAATATATAACTGAGAGATAATGATTACGCAATATTTTGCTCGATTAGACGTCTTTAGCCAGGCAGAGTATAATACTTTTCCTTAAGTTATGGGAACAGAAAGATCGTGAAAGGGGGTATAGCTCAGTCGTAGAGCATTCGACTGCAGATCGAGAGGTCCCCGGTTCAATCCCGGGTGCCCCCTTCATTTTTCAGTATCTCGAAAAAACAAATGACGATTGTCGCGGTGAGTTGCAAATACATGTTTGAGATGCACCCTGCACGCCATACCGAAGGCTTTGGAGCAACATTTCAATGGGGGGGGATCGCAGCCCAGGGTCTTGCAGGTCATCGTCCTCCCGCCATGAGGTCGAACTGTACGAAATCCACTTGCTTGGGGGAAGAATCTTGTACACTGAATTTTGTAGAATATGGTGATAGGCAAAAGTTTTCTTGTACTGCTGCACGGAGAAACAAAAATTGGAGGAGCTGGGATTTGAACCCAGGACTTTCTGCATGCGAAGCAGACACTCTACCACTGAGTTACACCCCCGCCAGAGCAAGTACATCTGGGACGAGTGTCTCGTGGATCCTACTGTCATTATTTCTTAGGTTTGAACGGTACAGTAAGTGTTGGAGGAACCTATTCATGACAAGACCTAAGCAGCGTCGACTCCGTGGCGCAACGGTAGCGCGTCTGACTCCAGATCAGAAGGTTGCGTGTTCAAATCACGTCGGGGTCACAATGAAATTTTCGTTTACGAAAGCCATAGGCGAGTATGTCAGTTTAATCAGATACCAAACGATTACGGAGAACGGACGAACAGAACTTGCTTGAAAAAAGCTACTAGTGCAATTTTCGCGTTCTGACATTAAGGTGAAGGCGCCGACTCGCACGTTTTCCAGGCGCGAAGTGTCTAGTATTTTTGATATTTATATCGTTTAACGCTAATATATAACTGAGAGATAATGATTACGCAATATTTTGCTCGATTAGACGTCTTTAGCCAGGCAGAGTATAATACTTTTCCTTAAGTTATGGGAACAGAAAGATCGTGAAAGGGGGTATAGCTCAGTCGTAGAGCATTCGACTGCAGATCGAGAGGTCCCCGGTTCAATCCCGGGTGCCCCCTTCATTTTTCAGTATCTCGAAAAAACAAATGACGATTGTCGCGGTGAGTTGCAAATACATGTTTGAGATGCACCCTGCACGCCATACCGAAGGCTTTGGAGCAACATTTCAATGGGGGGGGATCGCAGCCCAGGGTCTTGCAGGTCATCGTCCTCCCGCCATGAGGTCGAACTGTACGAAATCCACTTGCTTGGGGGAAGAATCTTGTACACTGAATTTTGTAGAATATGGTGATAGGCAAAAGTTTTCTTGTACTGCTGCACGGAGAAACAAAAATTGGAGGAGCTGGGATTTGAACCCAGGACTTTCTGCATGCGAAGCAGACACTCTACCACTGAGTTACACCCCCGCCAGAGCAAGTACATCTGGGACGAGTGTCTCGTGGATCCTACTGTCATTATTTCTTAGGTTTGAACGGTACAGTAAGTGTTGGAGGAACCTATTCATGACAAGACCTAAGCAGCGTCGACTCCGTGGCGCAACGGTAGCGCGTCTGACTCCAGATCAGAAGGTTGCGTGTTCAAATCACGTCGGGGTCACAATGAAATTTTCGTTTACGAAAGCCATAGGCGAGTATGTCAGTTTAATCAGATACCAAACGATTACGGAGAACGGACGAACAGAACTTGCTTGAAAAAAGCTACTAGTGCAATTTTCGCGTTCTGACATTAAGGTGAAGGCGCCGACTCGCACGTTTTCCAGGCGCGAAGTGTCTAGTATTTTTGATATTTATATCGTTTAACGCTAATATATAACTGAGAGATAATGATTACGCAATATTTTGCTCGATTAGACGTCTTTAGCCAGGCAGAGTATAATACTTTTCCTTAAGTTATGGGAACAGAAAGATCGTGAAAGGGGGTATAGCTCAGTCGTAGAGCATTCGACTGCAGATCGAGAGGTCCCCAGTTCAATCCCGGGTGCCCCCTTCATTTTTCAGTATCTCGAAAAAACAAATGACGATTGTCGCGGTGAGTTGCAAATACATGTTTGAGACGCACCCTGCACGCCATACCGAAGGCTTTGGAGCAACATTTCAATGGGGGGGATCGCAGCCCAGGGTCTTGCAGGTCATCGTCCTCCCGCCATGAGGTCGAACTGTACGAAATCCACTTGCTTGGGGGAAGAATCTTGTACACTGAATTTTGTAGAATATGGTGATAGGCAAAAGTTTTCTTGTACTGCTGCACGGAGAAACAAAAATTGGAGGAGCTGGGATTTGAACCCAGGACTTTCTGCATGCGAAGCAGACACTCTACCACTGAGTTACACCCCCGCCAGAGCAAGTACATCTGGGACGAGTGTCTCGTGGATCCTACTGTCATTATTTCTTAGGTTTGAACGGTACAGTAAGTGTTGGAGGAACCTATTCATGACAAGACCTAAGCAGCGTCGACTCCGTGGCGCAACGGTAGCGCGTCTGACTCCAGATCAGAAGGTTGCGTGTTCAAATCACGTCGGGGTCACAATGAAATTTTCGTTTACGAAAGCCATAGGCGAGTATGTCAGTTTAATCAGATACCAAACGATTACGGAGAACGGACGAACAGAACTTGCTTGAAAAAAGCTACTAGTGCAATTTTCGCGTTCTGACATTAAGGTGAAGGCGCCGACTCGCACGTTTTCCAGGCGCGAAGTGTCTAGTATTTTTGATATTTATATCGTTTAACGCTAATATATAACTGAGAGATAATGATTACGCAATATTTTGCTCGATTAGACGTCTTTAGCCAGGCAGAGTATAATACTTTTCCTTAAGTTATGGGAACAGAAAGATCGTGAAAGGGGGTATAGCTCAGTCGTAGAGCATTCGACTGCAGATCGAGAGGTCCCCGGTTCAATCCCGGGTGCCCCCTTCATTTTTCAGTATCTCGAAAAAACAAATGACGATTGTCGCGGTGAGTTGCAAATACATGTTTGAGATGCACCCTGCACGCCATACCGAAGGCTTTGGAGCAACATTTCAATGGGGGGGGATCGCAGCCCAGGGTCTTGCAGGTCATCGTCCTCCCGCCATGAGGTCGAACTGTACGAAATCCACTTGCTTGGGGGAAGAATCTTGTACACTGAATTTTGTAGAATATGGTGATAGGCAAAAGTTTTCTTGTACTGCTGCACGGAGAAACAAAAATTGGAGGAGCTGGGATTTGAACCCAGGACTTTCTGCATGCGAAGCAGACACTCTACCACTGAGTTACACCCCCGCCAGAGCAAGTACATCTGGGACGAGTGTCTCGTGGATCCTACTGTCATTATTTCTTAGGTTTGAACGGTACAGTAAGTGTTGGAGGAACCTATTCATGACAAGACCTAAGCAGCGTCGACTCCGTGGCGCAACGGTAGCGCGTCTGACTCCAGATCAGGAGGTTGCGTGTTCAAATCACGTCGGGGTCACAATGAAATTTTCGTTTACGAAAGCCATAGGCGAGTATGTCAGTTTAATCAGATACCAAACGATTACGGAGAACGGACGAACAGAACTTGCTTGAAAAAAGCTACTAGTGCAATTTTCGCGTTCTGACATTAAGGTGAAGGCGCCGACTCGCACGTTTTCCAGGCGCGAAGTGTCTAGTATTTTTGATATTTATATCGTTTAACGCTAATATATAACTGAGAGATAATGATTACGCAATATTTTGCTCGATTAGACGTCTTTAGCCAGGCAGAGTATAATACTTTTCCTTAAGTTATGGGAACAGAAAGATCGTGAAAGGGGGTATAGCTCAGTCGTAGAGCATTCGACTGCAGATCGAGAGGTCCTCGGTTCAATCCCGGGTGCCCCCTTCATTTTTCAGTATCTCGAAAAAACAAATGACGATTGTCGCGGTGAGTTGCAAATACATGTTTGAGATGCACCCTGCACGCCATACCGAAGGCTTTGGAGCAACATTTCAATGGGGGGGATCGCAGCCCAGGGTCTTGCAGGTCATCGTCCTCCCGCCATGAGGTCGAACTGTACGAAATCCACTTGCTTGGGGGAAGAATCTTGTACACTGAATTTTGTAGAATATGGTGATAGGCAAAAGTTTTCTTGTACTGCTGCACGGAGAAACAAAAATTGGAGGAGCTGGGATTTGAACCCAGGACTTTCTGCATGCGAAGCAGACACTCTACCACTGAGTTACACCCCCGCCAGAGCAAGTACATCTGGGACGAGTGTCTCGTGGATCCTACTGTCATTATTTCTTAGGTTTGAACGGTACAGTAAGTGTTGGAGGAACCTATTCATGACAAGACCTAAGCAGCGTCGACTCCGTGGCGCAACGGTAGCGCGTCTGACTTCAGATCAGAAGGTTGCGTGTTCAAATCACGTCGGGGTCACAATGAAATTTTCGTTTACGAAAGCCATAGGCGAGTATGTCAGTTTAATCAGATACCAAACGATTACGGAGAACGGACGAACAGAACTTGCTTGAAAAAAGCTACTAGTGCAATTTTCGCGTTCTGACATTAAGGTGAAGGCGCCGACTCGCACGTTTTCCAGGCGCGAAGTGTCTAGTATTTTTGATATTTATATCGTTTAACGCTAATATATAACTGAGAGATAATGATTACGCAATATTTTGCTCGATTAGACGTCTTTAGCCAGGCAGAGTATAATACTTTTCCTTAAGTTATGGGAACAGAAAGATCGTGAAAGGGGGTATAGCTCAGTCGTAGAGCATTCGACTGCAGATCGAGAGGTCCCCGGTTCAATCCCGGGTGCCCCCTTCATTTTTCAGTATCTCGAAAAAACAAATGACGATTGTCGCGGTGAGTTGCAAATACATGTTTGAGATGCACCCTGCACGCCATACCGAAGGCTTTGGAGCAACATTTCAATGGGGGGGATCGCAGCCCAGGGTCTTGCAGGTCATCGTCCTCCCGCCATGAGGTCGAACTGTACGAAATCCACTTGCTTGGGGGAAGAATCTTGTACACTGAATTTTGTAGAATATGGTGATAGGCAAAAGTTTTCTTGTACTGCTGCACGGAGAAACAAAAATTGGAGGAGCTGGGATTTGAACCCAGGACTTTCTGCATGCGAAGCAGACACTCTACCACTGAGTTACACCCCCGCCAGAGCAAGTACATCTGGGACGAGTGTCTCGTGGATCCTACTGTCATTATTTCTTAGGTTTGAACGGTACAGTAAGTGTTGGAGGAACCTATTCATGACAAGACCTAAGCAGCGTCGACTCCGTGGCGCAACGGTAGCGCGTCTGACTCCAGATCAGAAGGTTGCGTGTTCAAATCACGTCGGGGTCACAATGAAATTTTCGTTTACGAAAGCCATAGGCGAGTATGTCAGTTTAATCAGATACCAAACGATTACGGAGAACGGACGAACAGAACTTGCTTGAAAAAAGCTACTAGTGCAATTTTCGCGTTCTGACATTAAGGTGAAGGCGCCGACTCGCACGTTTTCCAGGCGCGAAGTGTCTAGTATTTTTGATATTTATATCGTTTAACGCTAATATATAACTGAGAGATAATGATTACGCAATATTTTGCTCGATTAGACGTCTTTAGCCAGGCAGAGTATAATACTTTTCCTTAAGTTATGGGAACAGAAAGATCGTGAAAGGGGGTATAGCTCAGTCGTAGAGCATTCGACTGCAGATCGAGAGGTCCCCGGTTCAATCCCGGGTGCCCCCTTCATTTTTCAGTATCTCGAAAAAACAAATGACGATTGTCGCGGTGAGTTGCAAATACATGTTTGAGATGCACCCTGCACGCCATACCGAAGGCTTTGGAGCAACATTTCAATGGGGGGGATCGCAGCCCAGGGTCTTGCAGGTCATCGTCCTCCCGCCATGAGGTCGAACTGTACGAAATCCACTTGCTTGGGGGAAGAATCTTGTACACTGAATTTTGTAGAATATGGTGATAGGCAAAAGTTTTCTTGTACTGCTGCACGGAGAAACAAAAATTGGAGGAGCTGGGATTTGAACCCAGGACTTTCTGCATGCGAAGCAGACACTCTACCACTGAGTTACACCCCCGCCAGAGCAAGTACATCTGGGACGAGTGTCTCGTGGATCCTACTGTCATTATTTCTTAGGTTTGAACGGTACAGTAAGTGTTGGAGGAACCTATTCATGACAAGACCTAAGCAGCGTCGACTCCGTGGCGCAACGGTAGCGCGTCTGACTCCAGATCAGAAGGTTGCGTGTTCAAATCACGTCGGGGTCACAATGAAATTTTCGTTTACGAAAGCCATAGGCGAGTATGTCAGTTTAATCAGATACCAAACGATTACGGAGAACGGACGAACAGAACTTGCTTGAAAAAAGCTACTAGTGCAATTTTCGCGTTCTGACATTAAGGTGAAGGCGCCGACTCGCACGTTTTCCAGGCGCGAAGTGTCTAGTATTTTTGATATTTATATCGTTTAACGCTAATATATAACTGAGAGATAATGATTACGCAATATTTTGCTCGATTAGACGTCTTTAGCCAGGCAGAGTATAATACTTTTCCTTAAGTTATGGGAACAGAAAGATCGTGAAAGGGGGTATAGCTCAGTCGTAGAGCATTCGACTGCAGATCGAGAGGTCCCCGGTTCAATCCCGGGTGCCCCCTTCATTTTTCAGTATCTCGAAAAAACAAATGACGATTGTCGCGGTGAGTTGCAAATACATGTTTGAGATGCACCCTGCACGCCATACCGAAGGCTTTGGAGCAACATTTCAATGGGGGGGATCGCAGCCCAGGGTCTTGCAGGTCATCGTCCTCCCGCCATGAGGTCGAACTGTACGAAATCCACTTGCTTGGGGGAAGAATCTTGTACACTGAATTTTGTAGAATATGGTGATAGGCAAAAGTTTTCTTGTACTGCTGCACGGAGAAACAAAAATTGGAGGAGCTGGGATTTGAACCCAGGACTTTCTGCATGCGAAGCAGACACTCTACCACTGAGTTACACCCCCGCCAGAGCAAGTACATCTGGGACGAGTGTCTCGTGGATCCTACTGTCATTATTTCTTAGGTTTGAACGGTACAGTAAGTGTTGGAGGAACCTATTCATGACAAGACCTAAGCAGCGTCGACTCCGTGGCGCAACGGTAGCGCGTCTGACTCCAGATCAGAAGGTTGCGTGTTCAAATCACGTCGGGGTCACAATGAAATTTTCGTTTACGAAAGCCATAGGCGAGTATGTCAGTTTAATCTCATACCAAACGATTACGGAGAACGGACGAACAGAACTTGCTTGAAAAAAGCTACTAGTGCAATTTTCGCGTTCTGACATTAAGGTGAAGGCGCCGACTCGCACGTTTTCCAGGCGCGAAGTGTCTAGTATTTTTGATATTTATATCGTTTAACGCTAATATATAACTGAGAGATAATGATTACGCAATATTTTGCTCGATTAGACGTCTTTAGCCAGGCAGAGTATAATACTTTTCCTTAAGTTATGGGAACAGAAAGATCGTGAAAGGGGGTATAGCTCAGTCGTAGAGCATTCGACTGCAGATCGAGAGGTCCCCGGTTCAATCCCGGGTGCCCCCTTCATTTTTCAGTATCTCGAAAAAACAAATGACGATTGTCGCGGTGAGTTGCAAATACATGTTTGAGATGCACCCTGCACGCCATACCGAAGGCTTTGGAGCAACATTTCAATGGGGGGGATCGCAGCCCAGGGTCTTGCAGGTCATCGTCCTCCCGCCATGAGGTCGAACTGTACGAAATCCACTTGCTTGGGGGAAGAATCTTGTACACTGAATTTTGTAGAATATGGTGATAGGCAAAAGTTTTCTTGTACTGCTGCACGGAGAAACAAAAATTGGAGGAGCTGGGATTTGAACCCAGGACTTTCTGCATGCGAAGCAGACACTCTACCACTGAGTTACACCCCCGCCAGAGCAAGTACATCTGGGACGAGTGTCTCGTGGATCCTACTGTCATTATTTCTTAGGTTTGAACGGTACAGTAAGTGTTGGAGGAACCTATTCATGACAAGACCTAAGCAGCGTCGACTCCGTGGCGCAACGGTAGCGCGTCTGACTCCAGATCAGAAGGTTGCGTGTTCAAATCACGTCGGGGTCACAATGAAATTTTCGTTTACGAAAGCCATAGGCGAGTATGTCAGTTTAATCAGATACCAAACGATTACGGAGAACGGACGAACAGAACTTGCTTGAAAAAAGCTACTAGTGCAATTTTCGCGTTCTGACATTAAGGTGAAGGCGCCGACTCGCACGTTTTCCAGGCGCGAAGTGTCTAGTATTTTTGATATTTATATCGTTTAACGCTAATATATAACTGAGAGATAATGATTACGCAATATTTTGCTCGATTAGACGTCTTTAGCCAGGCAGAGTATAATACTTTTCCTTAAGTTATGGGAACAGAAAGATCGTGAAAGGGGGTATAGCTCAGTCGTAGAGCATTCGACTGCAGATCGAGAGGTCCCCGGTTCAATCCCGGGTGCCCCCTTCATTTTTCAGTATCTCGAAAAAACAAATGACGATTGTCGCGGTGAGTTGCAAATACATGTTTGAGATGCACCCTGCACGCCATACCGAAGGCTTTGGAGCAACATTTCAATGGGGGGGATCGCAGCCCAGGGTCTTGCAGGTCATCGTCCTCCCGCCATGAGGTCGAACTGTACGAAATCCACTTGCTTGGGGGAAGAATCTTGTACACTGAATTTTGTAGAATATGGTGATAGGCAAAAGTTTTCTTGTACTGCTGCACGGAGAAACAAAAATTGGAGGAGCTGGGATTTGAACCCAGGACTTTCTGCATGCGAAGCAGACACTCTACCACTGAGTTACACCCCCGCCAGAGCAAGTACATCTGGGACGAGTGTCTCGTGGATCCTACTGTCATTATTTCTTAGGTTTGAACGGTACAGTAAGTGTTGGAGGAACCTATTCATGACAAGACCTAAGCAGCGTCGACTCCGTGGAGCAACGGTAGCGCGTCTGACTCCAGATCAGAAGGTTGCGTGTTCAAATCACGTCGGGGTCACAATGAAATTTTCGTTTACGAAAGCCATAGGCGAGTATGTCAGTTTAATCAGATACCAAACGATTACGGAGAACGGACGAACAGAACTTGCTTGAAAAAAGCTACTAGTGCAATTTTCGCGTTCTGACATTAAGGTGAAGGCGCCGACTCGCACGTTTTCCAGGCGCGAAGTGTCTAGTATTTTTGATATTTATATCGTTTAACGCTAATATATAACTGAGAGATAATGATTACGCAATATTTTGCTCGATTAGACGTCTTTAGCCAGGCAGAGTATAATACTTTTCCTTAAGTTATGGGAACAGAAAGATCGTGAAAGGGGGTATAGCTCAGTCGTAGAGCATTCGACTGCAGATCGAGAGGTCCCCGGTTCAATCCCGGGTGCCCCCTTCATTTTTCAGTATCTCGAAAAAACAAATGACGATTGTCGCGGTGAGTTGCAAATACATGTTTGAGATGCACCCTGCACGCCATACCGAAGGCTTTGGAGCAACATTTCAATGGGGGGGATCGCAGCCCAGGGTCTTGCAGGTCATCGTCCTCCCGCCATGAGGTCGAACTGTACGAAATCCACTTGCTTGGGGGAAGAATCTTGTACACTGAATTTTGTAGAATATGGTGATAGGCAAAAGTTTTCTTGTACTGCTGCACGGAGAAACAAAAATTGGAGGAGCTGGGATTTGAACCCAGGACTTTCTGCATGCGAAGCAGACACTCTACCACTGAGTTACACCCCCGCCAGAGCAAGTACATCTGGGACGAGTGTCTCGTGGATCCTACTGTCATTATTTCTTAGGTTTGAACGGTACAGTAAGTGTTGGAGGAACCTATTCATGACAAGACCTAAGCAGCGTCGACTCCGTGGCGCAACGGTAGCGCGTCTGACTCCAGATCAGAAGGTTGCGTGTTCAAATCACGTCGGGGTCACAATGAAATTTTCGTTTACGAAAGCCATAGGCGAGTATGTCAGTTTAATCTCATACCAAACGATTACGGAGAACGGACGAACAGAACTTGCTTGAAAAAAGCTACTAGTGCAATTTTCGCGTTCTGACATTAAGGTGAAGGCGCCGACTCGCACGTTTTCCAGGCGCGAAGTGTCTAGTATTTTTGATATTTATATCGTTTAACGCTAATATATAACTGAGAGATAATGATTACGCAATATTTTGCTCGATTAGACGTCTTTAGCCAGGCAGAGTATAATACTTTTCCTTAAGTTATGGGAACAGAAAGATCGTGAAAGGGGGTATAGCTCAGTCGTAGAGCATTCGACTGCAGATCGAGAGGTCCCCGGTTCAATCCCGGGTGCCCCCTTCATTTTTCAGTATCTCGAAAAAACAAATGACGATTGTCGCGGTGAGTTGCAAATACATGTTTGAGATGCACCCTGCACGCCATACCGAAGGCTTTGGAGCAACATTTCAATGGGGGGGATCGCAGCCCAGGGTCTTGCAGGTCATCGTCCTCCCGCCATGAGGTCGAACTGTACGAAATCCACTTGCTTGGGGGAAGAATCTTGTACACTGAATTTTGTAGAATATGGTGATAGGCAAAAGTTTTCTTGTACTGCTGCACGGAGAAACAAAAATTGGAGGAGCTGGGATTTGAACCCAGGACTTTCTGCATGCGAAGCAGACACTCTACCACTGAGTTACACCCCCGCCAGAGCAAGTACATCTGGGACGAGTGTCTCGTGGATCCTACTGTCATTATTTCTTAGGTTTGAACGGTACAGTAAGTGTTGGAGGAACCTATTCATGACAAGACCTAAGCAGCGTCGACTCCGTGGCGCAACGGTAGCGCGTCTGACTCCAGATCAGAAGGTTGCGTGTTCAAATCACGTCGGGGTCACAATGAAATTTTCGTTTACGAAAGCCATAGGCGAGTATGTCAGTTTAATCAGATACCAAACGATTACGGAGAACGGACGAACAGAACTTGCTTGAAAAAAGCTACTAGTGCAATTTTCGCGTTCTGACATTAAGGTGAAGGCGCCGACTCGCACGTTTTCCAGGCGCGAAGTGTCTAGTATTTTTGATATTTATATCGTTTAACGCTAATATATAACTGAGAGATAATGATTACGCAATATTTTGCTCGATTAGACGTCTTTAGCCAGGCAGAGTATAATACTTTTCCTTAAGTTATGGGAACAGAAAGATCGTGAAAGGGGGTATAGCTCAGTCGTAGAGCATTCGACTGCAGATCGAGAGGTCCCCGGTTCAATCCCGGGTGCCCCCTTCATTTTTCAGTATCTCGAAAAAACAAATGACGATTGTCGCGGTGAGTTGCAAATACATGTTTGAGATGCACCCTGCACGCCATACCGAAGGCTTTGGAGCAACATTTCAATGGGGGGGATCGCAGCCCAGGGTCTTGCAGGTCATCGTCCTCCCGCCATGAGGTCGAACTGTACGAAATCCACTTGCTTGGGGGAAGAATCTTGTACACTGAATTTTGTAGAATATGGTGATAGGCAAAAGTTTTCTTGTACTGCTGCACGGAGAAACAAAAATTGGAGGAGCTGGGATTTGAACCCAGGACTTTCTGCATGCGAAGCAGACACTCTACCACTGAGTTACACCCCCGCCAGAGCAAGTACATCTGGGACGAGTGTCTCGTGGATCCTACTGTCATTATTTCTTAGGTTTGAACGGTACAGTAAGTGTTGGAGGAACCTATTCATGACAAGACCTAAGCAGCGTCGACTCCGTGGCGCAACGGTAGCGCGTCTGACTCCAGATCAGAAGGTTGCGTGTTCAAATCACGTCGGGGTCACAATGAAATTTTCGTTTACGAAAGCCATAGGCGAGTATGTCAGTTTAATCAGATACCAAACGATTACGGAGAACGGACGAACAGAACTTGCTTGAAAAAAGCTACTAGTGCAATTTTCGCGTTCTGACATTAAGGTGAAGGCGCCGACTCGCACGTTTTCCAGGCGCGAAGTGTCTAGTATTTTTGATATTTATATCGTTTAACGCTAATATATAACTGAGAGATAATGATTACGCAATATTTTGCTCGATTAGACGTCTTTAGCCAGGCAGAGTATAATACTTTTCCTTAAGTTATGGGAACAGAAAGATCGTGAAAGGGGGTATAGCTCAGTCGTAGAGCATTCGACTGCAGATCGAGAGGTCCCCGGTTCAATCCCGGGTGCCCCCTTCATTTTTCAGTATCTCGAAAAAACAAATGACGATTGTCGCGGTGAGTTGCAAATACATGTTTGAGATGCACCCTGCACGCCATACCGAAGGCTTTGGAGCAACATTTCAATGGGGGGGATCGCAGCCCAGGGTCTTGCAGGTCATCGTCCTCCCGCCATGAGGTCGAACTGTACGAAATCCACTTGCTTGGGGGAAGAATCTTGTACACTGAATTTTGTAGAATATGGTGATAGGCAAAAGTTTTCTTGTACTGCTGCACGGAGAAACAAAAATTGGAGGAGCTGGGATTTGAACCCAGGACTTTCTGCATGCGAAGCAGACACTCTACCACTGAGTTACACCCCCGCCAGAGCAAGTACATCTGGGACGAGTGTCTCGTGGATCCTACTGTCATTATTTCTTAGGTTTGAACGGTACAGTAAGTGTTGGAGGAACCTATTCATGACAAGACCTAAGCAGCGTCGACTCCGTGGAGCAACGGTAGCGCGTCTGACTCCAGATCAGAAGGTTGCGTGTTCAAATCACGTCGGGGTCACAATGAAATTTTCGTTTACGAAAGCCATAGGCGAGTATGTCAGTTTAATCAGATACCAAACGATTACGGAGAACGGACGAACAGAACTTGCTTGAAAAAAGCTACTAGTGCAATTTTCGCGTTCTGACATTAAGGTGAAGGCGCCGACTCGCACGTTTTCCAGGCGCGAAGTGTCTAGTATTTTTGATATTTATATCGTTTAACGCTAATATATAACTGAGAGATAATGATTACGCAATATTTTGCTCGATTAGACGTCTTTAGCCAGGCAGAGTATAATACTTTTCCTTAAGTTATGGGAACAGAAAGATCGTGAAAGGGGGTATAGCTCAGTCGTAGAGCATTCGACTGCAGATCGAGAGGTCCCCGGTTCAATCCCGGGTGCCCCCTTCATTTTTCAGTATCTCGAAAAAACAAATGACGATTGTCGCGGTGAGTTGCAAATACATGTTTGAGATGCACCCTGCACGCCATACCGAAGGCTTTGGAGCAACATTTCAATGGGGGGGATCGCAGCCCAGGGTCTTGCAGGTCATCGTCCTCCCGCCATGAGGTCGAACTGTACGAAATCCACTTGCTTGGGGGAAGAATCTTGTACACTGAATTTTGTAGAATATGGTGATAGGCAAAAGTTTTCTTGTACTGCTGCACGGAGAAACAAAAATTGGAGGAGCTGGGATTTGAACCCAGGACTTTCTGCATGCGAAGCAGACACTCTACCACTGAGTTACACCCCCGCCAGAGCAAGTACATCTGGGACGAGTGTCTCGTGGATCCTACTGTCATTATTTCTTAGGTTTGAACGGTACAGTAAGTGTTGGAGGAACCTATTCATGACAAGACCTAAGCAGCGTCGACTCCGTGGCGCAACGGTAGCGCGTCTGACTCCAGATCAGAAGGTTGCGTGTTCAAATCACGTCGGGGTCACAATGAAATTTTCGTTTACGAAAGCCATAGGCGAGTATGTCAGTTTAATCAGATACCAAACGGTTACGGAGAACGGACGAACAGAACTTGCTTGAAAAAAGCTACTAGTGCAATTTTCGCGTTCTGACATTAAGGTGAAGGCGCCGACTCGCACGTTTTCCAGGCGCGAAGTGTCTAGTATTTTTGATATTTATATCGTTTAACGCTAATATATAACTGAGAGATAATGATTACGCAATATTTTGCTCGATTAGACGTCTTTAGCCAGGCAGAGTATAATACTTTTCCTTAAGTTATGGGAACAGAAAGATCGTGAAAGGGGGTATAGCTCAGTCGTAGAGCATTCGACTGCAGATCGAGAGGTCCCCGGTTCAATCCCGGGTGCCCCCTTCATTTTTCAGTATCTCGAAAAAACAAATGACGATTGTCGCGGTGAGTTGCAAATACATGTTTGAGATGCACCCTGCACGCCATACCGAAGGCTTTGGAGCAACATTTCAATGGGGGGGATCGCAGCCCAGGGTCTTGCAGGTCATCGTCCTCCCGCCATGAGGTCGAACTGTACGAAATCCACTTGCTTGGGGGAAGAATCTTGTACACTGAATTTTGTAGAATATGGTGATAGGCAAAAGTTTTCTTGTACTGCTGCACGGAGAAACAAAAATTGGAGGAGCTGGGATTTGAACGCAGGACTTTCTGCATGCGAAGCAGACACTCTACCACTGAGTTACACCCCCGCCAGAGAAAGTACATCTGGGACGAGTGTCTCGTGGATCCTACTGTCATTATTTCTTAGGTTTGAACGGTACAGTAAGTGTTGGAGGAACCTATTCATGACAAGACCTAAGCAGCGTCGACTCCGTGGCGCAACGGTAGCGCGTCTGACTCCAGATCAGAAGGTTGCGTGTTCAAATCACGTCGGGGTCACAATGAAATTTTCGTTTACGAAAGCCATAGGCGAGTATGTCAGTTTAATCAGATACCAAACGATTACGGAGAACGGACGAACAGAACTTGCTTGAAAAAAGCTACTAGTGCAATTTTCGCGTTCTGACATTAAGGTGAAGGCGCCGACTCGCACGTTTTCCAGGCGCGAAGTGTCTAGTATTTTTGATATTTATATCGTTTAACGCTAATATATAACTGAGAGATAATGATTACGCAATATTTTGCTCGATTAGACGTCTTTAGCCAGGCAGAGTATAATACTTTTCCTTAAGTTATGGGAACAGAAAGATCGTGAAGGGGGGTATAGCTCAGTCGTAGAGCATTCGACTGCAGATCGAGAGGTCCCCGGTTCAATCCCGGGTGCCCCCTTCATTTTTCAGTATCTCGAAAAAACAAATGACGATTGTCGCGGTGAGTTGCAAATACATGTTTGAGATGCACCCTGCACGCCATACCGAAGGCTTTGGAGCAACATTTCAATGGGGGGGATCGCAGCCCAGGGTCTTGCAGGTCATCGTCCTCCCGCCATGAGGTCGAACTGTACGAAATCCACTTGCTTGGGGGAAGAATCTTGTACACTGAATTTTGTAGAATATGGTGATAGGCAAAAGTTTTCTTGTACTGCTGCACGGAGAAACAAAAATTGGAGGAGCTGGGATTTGAACCCAGGACTTTCTGCATGCGAAGCAGACACTCTACCACTGAGTTACACCCCCGCCAGAGCAAGTACATCTGGGACGAGTGTCTCGTGGATCCTACTGTCATTATTTCTTAGGTTTGAACGGTACAGTAAGTGTTGGAGGAACCTATTCATGACAAGACCTAAGCAGCGTCGACTCCGTGGCGCAACGGTAGCGCGTCTGACTCCAGATCAGAAGGTTGCGTGTTCAAATCACGTCGGGGTCACAATGAAATTTTCGTTTACGAAAGCCATAGGCGAGTATGTCAGTTTAATCAGATACCAAACGATTACGGAGAACGGACGAACAGAACTTGCTTGAAAAAAGCTACTAGTGCAATTTTCGCGTTCTGACATTAAGGTGAAGGCGCCGACTCGCACGTTTTCCAGGCGCGAAGTGTCTAGTATTTTTGATATTTATATCGTTTAACGCTAATATATAACTGAGAGATAATGATTACGCAATATTTTGCTCGATTAGACGTCTTTAGCCAGGCAGAGTATAATACTTTTCCTTAAGTTATGGGAACAGAAAGATCGTGAAGGGGGGTATAGCTCAGTCGTAGAGCATTCGACTGCAGATCGAGAGGTCCCCGGTTCAATCCCGGGTGCCCCCTTCATTTTTCAGTATCTCGAAAAAACAAATGACGATTGTCGCGGTGAGTTGCAAATACATGTTTGAGATGCACCCTGCACGCCATACCGAAGGCTTTGGAGCAACATTTCAATGGGGGGGATCGCAGCCCAGGGTCTTGCAGGTCATCGTCCTCCCGCCATGAGGTCGAACTGTACGAAATCCACTTGCTTGGGGGAAGAATCTTGTACACTGAATTTTGTAGAATATGGTGATAGGCAAAAGTTTTCTTGTACTGCTGCACGGAGAAACAAAAATTGGAGGAGCTGGGATTTGAACCCAGGACTTTCTGCATGCGAAGCAGACACTCTACCACTGAGTTACACCCCCGCAAGAGCAAGTACATCTGGGACGAGTGTCTCGTGGATCCTACTGTCATTATTTCTTAGGTTTGAACGGTACAGTAAGTGTTGGAGGAACCTATTCATGACAAGACCTAAGCAGCGTCGACTCCGTGGCGCAACGGTAGCGCGTCTGACTCCAGATCAGAAGGTTGCGTGTTCAAATCACGTCGGGGTCACAATGAAATTTTCGTTTACGAAAGCCATAGGCGAGTATGTCAGTTTAATCAGATACCAAACGATTACGGAGAACGGACGAACAGAACTTGCTTGAAAAAAGCTACTAGTGCAATTTTCGCGTTCTGACATTAAGGTGAAGGCGCCGACTCGCACGTTTTCCAGGCGCGAAGTGTCTAGTATTTTTGATATTTATATCGTTTAACGCTAATATATAACTGAGAGATAATGATTACGCAATATTTTGCTCGATTAGACGTCTTTAGCCAGGCAGAGTATAATACTTTTCCTTAAGTTATGGGAACAGAAAGATCGTGAAAGGGGGTATAGCTCAGTCGTAGAGCATTCGACTGCAGATCGAGAGGTCCCCGGTTCAATCCCGGGTGCCCCCTTCATTTTTCAGTATCTCGAAAAAACAAATGACGATTGTCGCGGTGAGTTGCAAATACATGTTTGAGATGCACCCTGCACGCCATACCGAAGGCTTTGGAGCAACATTTCAATGGGGGGGATCGCAGCCCAGGGTCTTGCAGGTCATCGTCCTCCCGCCATGAGGTCGAACTGTACGAAATCCACTTGCTTGGGGGAAGAATCTTGTACACTGAATTTTGTAGAATATGGTGATAGGCAAAAGTTTTCTTGTACTGCTGCACGGAGAAACAAAAATTGGAGGAGCTGGGATTTCAACCCAGGACTTTCTGCATGCGAAGCAGACACTCTACCACTGAGTTACACCCCCGCCAGAGCAAGTACATCTGGGACGAGTGTCTCGTGGATCCTACTGTCATTATTTCTTAGGTTTGAACGGTACAGTAAGTGTTGGAGGAACCTATTCATGACAAGACCTAAGCAGCGTCGACTCCGTGGCGCAACGGTAGCGCGTCTGACTCCAGATCAGAAGGTTGCGTGTTCAAATCACGTCGGGGTCACAATGAAATTTTCGTTTACGAAAGCCATAGGCGAGTATGTCAGTTTAATCAGATACCAAACGATTACGGAGAACGGACGAACAGAACTTGCTTGAAAAAAGCTACTAGTGCAATTTTCGCGTTCTGACATTAAGGTGAAGGCACCGACTCGCACGTTTTCCAGGCGCGAAGTGTCTAGTATTTTTGATATTTATATCGTTTAACGCTAATATATAACTGAGAGATAATGATTACGCAATATTTTGCTCGATTAGACGTCTTTAGCCAGGCAGAGTATAATACTTTTCCTTAAGTTATGGGAACAGAAAGATCGTGAAAGGGGGTATAGCTCAGTCGTAGAGCATTCGACTGCAGATCGAGAGGTCCCCGGTTCAATCCCGGGTGCCCCCTTCATTTTTCAGTATCTCGAAAAAACAAATGACGATTGTCGCGGTGAGTTGCAAATACATGTTTGAGATGCACCCTGCACGCCATACCGAAGGCTTTGGAGCAACATTTCAATGGGGGGGATCGCAGCCCAGGGTCTTGCAGGTCATCGTCCTCCCGCCATGAGGTCGAACTGTACGAAATCCACTTGCTTGGGGGAAGAATCTTGTACACTGAATTTTGTAGAATATGGTGATAGGCAAAAGTTTACTTGTACTGCTGCACGGAGAAACAAAAATTGGAGGAGCTGGGATTTGAACCCAGGACTTTCTGCATGCGAAGCAGACACTCTACCACTGAGTTACACCCCCGCCAGAGCAAGTACATCTGGGACGAGTGTCTCGTGGATCCTACTGTCATTATTTCTTAGGTTTGAACGGTACAGTAAGTGTTGGAGGAACCTATTCATGACAAGACCTAAGCAGCGTCGACTCCGTGGCGCAACGGTAGCGCGTCTGACTCCAGATCAGAAGGTTGCGTGTTCAAATCACGTCGGGGTCACAATGAAATTTTCGTTTACGAAAGCCATAGGCGAGTATGTCAGTTTAATCAGATACCAAACGATTACGGAGAACGGACGAACAGAACTTGCTTGAAAAAAGCTACTAGTGCAATTTTCGCGTTCTGACATTAAGGTGAAGGCGCCGACTCGCACGTTTTCCAGGCGCGAAGTGTCTAGTATTTTTGATATTTATATCGTTTAACGCTAATATATAACTGAGAGATAATGATTACGCAATATTTTGCTCGATTAGACGTCTTTAGCCAGGCAGAGTATAATACTTTTCCTTAAGTTATGGGAACAGAAAGATCGTGAAAGGGGGTATAGCTCAGTCGTAGAGCATTCGACTGCAGATCGAGAGGTCCCCGTTTCAATCCCGGGTGCCCCCCTTCATTTTTCAGTATCTCGAAAAAACAAATGACGATTGTCGCGGTGAGTTGCAAATACATGTTTGAGATGCACCCTGCACGCCATACCGAAGGCTTTGGAGCAACATTTCAATGGGGGGGATCGCAGCCCAGGGTCTTGCAGGTCATCGTCCTCCCGCCATGAGGTCGAACTGTACGAAATCCACTTGCTTGGGGGAAGAATCTTGTACACTGAATTTTGTAGAATATGGTGATAGGCAAAAGTTTTCTTGTACTGCTGCACGGAGAAACAAAAATTGGAGGAGCTGGGATTTGAACCCAGGACTTTCTGCATGCGAAGCAGACACTCTACCACTGAGTTACACCCCCGCCAGAGCAAGTACATCTGGGACGAGTGTCTCGTGGATCCTACTGTCATTATTTCTTAGGTTTGAACGGTACAGTAAGTGTTGGAGGAACCTATTCATGACAAGACCTAAGCAGCGTCGACTCCGTGGCGCAACGGTAGCGCGTCTGACTCCAGATCAGAAGGTTGCGTGTTCAAATCACGTCGGGGTCACAATGAAATTTTCGTTTACGAAAGCCATAGGCGAGTATGTCAGTTTAATCAGATACCAAACGATTACGGAGAACGGACGAACAGAACTTGCTTGAAAAAAGCTACTAGTGCAATTTTCGCGTTCTGACATTAAGGTGAAGGCGCCGACTCGCACGTTTTCCAGGCGCGAAGTGTCTAGTATTTTTGATATTTATATCGTTTAACGCTAATATATAACTGAGAGATAATGATTACGCAATATTTTGCTCGATTAGACGTCTTTAGCCAGGCAGAGTATAATACTTTTCCTTAAGTTATGGGAACAGAAAGATCGTGAAAGGGGGTATAGCTCAGTCGTAGAGCATTCGACTGCAGATCGAGAGGTCCCCGGTTCAATCCCGGGTGCCCCCTTCATTTTTCAGTATCTCGAAAAAACAAATGACGATTGTCGCGGTGAGTTGCAAATACATGTTTGAGATGCACCCTGCACGCCATACCGAAGGCTTTGGAGCAACATTTCAATGGGGGGGATCGCAGCCCAGGGTCTTGCAGGTCATCGTCCTCCCGCCATGAGGTCGAACTGTACGAAATCCACTTGCTTGGGGGAAGAATCTTGTACACTGAATTTTGTAGAATATGGTGATAGGCAAAAGTTTTCTTGTACTGCTGCACGGAGAAACAAAAATTGGAGGAGCTGGGATTTGAACCCAGGACTTTCTGCATGCGAAGCAGACACTCTACCACTGAGTTACACCCCCGCCAGAGCAAGTACATCTGGGACGAGTGTCTCGTGGATCCTACTGTCATTATTTCTTAGGTTTGAACGGTACAGTAAGTGTTGGAGGAACCTATTCATGACAAGACCTAAGCAGCGTCGACTCCGTGGCGCAACGGTAGCGCGTCTGACTCCAGATCAGAAGGTTGCGTGTTCAAATCACGTCGGGGTCACAATGAAATTTTCGTTTACGAAAGCCATAGGCGAGTATGTCAGTTTAATCAGATACCAAACGATTACGGAGAACGGACGAACAGAACTTGCTTGAAAAAAGCTACTAGTGCAATTTTCGCGTTCTGACATTAAGGTGAAGGCGCCGACTCGCACGTTTTCCAGGCGCGAAGTGTCTAGTATTTTTGATATTTATATCGTTTAACGCTAATATATAACTGAGAGATAATGATTACGCAATATTTTGCTCGATTAGACGTCTTTAGCCAGGCAGAGTATAATACTTTTCCTTAAGTTATGGGAACAGAAAGATCGTGAAAGGGGGTATAGCTCAGTCGTAGAGCATTCGACTGCAGATCGAGAGGTCCCCGGTTCAATCCCGGGTGCCCCCTTCATTTTTCAGTATCTCGAAAAAACAAATGACGATTGTCGCGGTGAGTTGCAAATACATGTTTGAGATGCACCCTGCACGCCATACCGAAGGCTTTGGAGCAACATTTCAATGGGGGGGATCGCAGCCCAGGGTCTTGCAGGTCATCGTCCTCCCGCCATGAGGTCGAACTGTACGAAATCCACTTGCTTGGGGGAAGAATCTTGTACACTGAATTTTGTAGAATATGGTGATAGGCAAAAGTTTTCTTGTACTGCTGCACGGAGAAACAAAAATTGGAGGAGCTGGGATTTGAACCCAGGACTTTCTGCATGCGAAGCAGACACTCTACCACTGAGTTACACCCCCGCCAGAGCGAGTACATCTGGGACGAGTGTCTCGTGGATCCTACTGTCATTATTTCTTAGGTTTGAACGGTACAGTAAGTGTTGGAGGAACCTATTCATGACAAGACCTAAGCAGCGTCGACTCCGTGGCGCAACGGTAGCGCGTCTGACTCCAGATCAGAAGGTTGCGTGTTCAAATCACGTCGGGGTCACAATGAAATTTTCGTTTACGAAAGCCATAGGCGAGTATGTCAGTTTAATCAGATACCAAACGATTACGGAGAACGGACGAACAGAACTTGCTTGAAAAAAGCTACTAGTGCAATTTTCGCGTTCTGACATTAAGGTGAAGGCGCCGACTCGCACGTTTTCCAGGCGCGAAGTGTCTAGTATTTTTGATATTTATATCGTTTAACGCTAATATATAACTGAGAGATAATGATTACGCAATATTTTGCTCGATTAGACGTCTTTAGCCAGGCAGAGTATAATACTTTTCCTTAAGTTATGGGAACAGAAAGATCGTGAAAGGGAGTATAGCTCAGTCGTAGAGCATTCGACTGCAGATCGAGAGGTCCCCGGTTCAATCCCGGGTGCCCCCTTCATTTTTCAGTATCTCGAAAAAACAAATGACGATTGTCGCGGTGAGTTGCAAATACATGTTTGAGATGCACCCTGCACGCCATACCGAAGGCTTTGGAGCAACATTTCAATGGGGGGGATCGCAGCCCAGGGTCTTGCAGGTCATCGTCCTCCCGCCATGAGGTCGAACTGTACGAAATCCACTTGCTTGGGGGAAGAATCTTGTACACTGAATTTTGTAGAATATGGTGATAGGCAAAAGTTTTCTTGTACTGCTGCACGGAGAAACAAAAATTGGAGGAGCTGGGATTTGAACCCAGGACTTTCTGCATGCGAAGCAGACACTCTACCACTGAGTTACACCCCCGCCAGAGCGAGTACATCTGGGACGAGTGTCTCGTGGATCCTACTGTCATTATTTCTTAGGTTTGAACGGTACAGTAAGTGTTGGAGGAACCTATTCATGACAAGACCTAAGCAGCGTCGACTCCGTGGCGCAACGGTAGCGCGTCTGACTCCAGATCAGAAGGTTGCGTGTTCAAATCACGTCGGGGTCACAATGAAATTTTCGTTTACGAAAGCCATAGGCGAGTATGTCAGTTTAATCAGATACCAAACGATTACGGAGAACGGACGAACAGAACTTGCTTGAAAAAAGCTACTAGTGCAATTTTCGCGTTCTGACATTAAGGTGAAGGCGCCGACTCGCACGTTTTCCAGGCGCGAAGTGTCTAGTATTTTTGATATTTATATCGTTTAACGCTAATATATAACTGAGAGATAATGATTACGCAATATTTTGCTCGATTAGACGTCTTTAGCCAGGCAGAGTATAATACTTTTCCTTAAGTTATGGGAACAGAAAGATCGTGAAAGGGGGTATAGCTCAGTCGTAGAGCATTCGACTGCAGATCGAGAGGTCCCCGGTTCAATCCCGGGTGCCCCCTTCATTTTTCAGTATCTCGAAAAAACAAATGACGATTGTCGCGGTGAGTTGCAAATACATGTTTGAGATGCACACTGCACGCCATACCGAAGGCTTTGGAGCAACATTTCAATGGGGGGGATCGCAGCCCAGGGTCTTGCAGGTCATCGTCCTCCCGCCATGAGGTCGAACTGTACGAAATCCACTTGCTTGGGGGAAGAATCTTGTACACTGAATTTTGTAGAATATGGTGATAGGCAAAAGTTTTCTTGTACTGCTGCACGGAGAAACAAAAATTGGAGGAGCTGGGATTTGAACCCAGGACTTTCTGCATGCGAAGCAGACACTCTACCACTGAGTTACACCCCCGCCAGAGCGAGTACATCTGGGACGAGTGTCTCGTGGATCCTACTGTCATTATTTCTTAGGTTTGAACGGTACAGTAAGTGTTGGAGGAACCTATTCATGACAAGACCTAAGCAGCGTCGACTCCGTGGCGCAACGGTAGCGCGTCTGACTCCAGATCAGAAGGTTGCGTGTTCAAATCACGTCGGGGTCACAATGAAATTTTCGTTTACGAAAGCCATAGGCGAGTATGTCAGTTTAATCAGATACCAAACGATTACGGAGAACGGACGAACAGAACTTGCTTGAAAAAAGCTACTAGTGCAATTTTCGCGTTCTGACATTAAGGTGAAGGCGCCGACTCGCACGTTTTCCAGGCGCGAAGTGTCTAGTATTTTTGATATTTATATCGTTTAACGCTAATATATAACTGAGAGATAATGATTACGCAATATTTTGCTCGATTAGACGTCTTTAGCCAGGCAGAGTATAATACTTTTCCTTAAGTTATGGGAACAGAAAGATCGTGAAAGGGGGTATAGCTCAGTCGTAGAGCATTCGACTGCAGATCGAGAGGTCCCCGGTTCAATCCCGGGTGCCCCCTTCATTTTTCAGTATCTCGAAAAAACAAATGACGATTGTCGCGGTGAGTTGCAAATACATGTTTGAGATGCACCCTGCACGCCATACCGAAGGCTTTGGAGCAACATTTCAATGGGGGGGATCGCAGCCCAGGGTCTTGCAGGTCATCGTCCTCCCGCCATGAGGTCGAACTGTACGAAATCCACTTGCTTGGGGGAAGAATCTTGTACACTGAATTTTGTAGAATATGGTGATAGGCAAAAGTTTTCTTGTACTGCTGCACGGAGAAACAAAAATTGGAGGAGCTGGGATTTGAACCCAGGACTTTCTGCATGCGAAGCAGACACTCTACCACTGAGTTACACCCCCGCCAGAGCAAGTACATCTGGGACGAGTGTCTCGTGGATCCTACTGTCATTATTTCTTAGGTTTGAACGGTACAGTAAGTGTTGGAGGAACCTATTCATGACAAGACCTAAGCAGCTTCGACTCCGTGGCGCAACGGTAGCGCGTCTGACTCCAGATCAGAAGGTTGCGTGTTCAAATCACGTCGGGGTCACAATGAAATTTTCGTTTACGAAAGCCATAGGCGAGTATGTCAGTTTAATCAGATACCAAACGATTACGGAGAACGGACGAACAGAACTTGCTTGAAAAAAGCTACTAGTGCAATTTTCGCGTTCTGACATTAAGGTGAAGGCGCCGACTCGCACGTTTTCCAGGCGCGAAGTGTCTAGTATTTTTGATATTTATATCGTTTAACGCTAATATATAACTGAGAGATAATGATTACGCAATATTTTGCTCGATTAGACGTCTTTAGCCAGGCAGAGTATAATACTTTTCCTTAAGTTATGGGAACAGAAAGATCGTGAAAGGGGGTATAGCTCAGTCGTAGAGCATTCGACTGCAGATCGAGAGGTCCCCGGTTCAATCCCGGGTGCCCCCTTCATTTTTCAGTATCTCGAAAAAACAAATGACGATTGTCGCGGTGAGTTGCAAATACATGTTTGAGATGCACCCTGCACGCCATACCGAAGGCTTTGGAGCAACATTTCAATGGGGGGGATCGCAGCCCAGGGTCTTGCAGGTCATCGTCCTCCCGCCATGAGGTCGAACTGTACGAAATCCACTTGCTTGGGGGAAGAATCTTGTACACTGAATTTTGTAGAATATGGTGATAGGCAAAAGTTTTCTTGTACTGCTGCACGGAGAAACAAAAATTGGAGGAGCTGGGATTTGAACCCAGGACTTTCTGCATGCGAAGCAGACACTCTACCACTGAGTTACACCCCCGCCAGAGCAAGTACATCTGGGACGAGTGTCTCGTGGATCCTACTGTCATTATTTCTTAGGTTTGAACGGTACAGTAAGTGTTGGAGGAACCTATTCATGACAAGACCTAAGCAGCGTCGACTCCGTGGCGCAACGGTAGCGCGTCTGACTCCAGATCAGAAGGTTGCGTGTTCAAATCACGTCGGGGTCACAATGAAATTTTCGTTTACGAAAGCCATAGGCGAGTATGTCAGTTTAATCTCATACCAAACGATTACGGAGAACGGACGAACAGAACTTGCTTGAAAAAAGCTACTAGTGCAATTTTCGCGTTCTGACATTAAGGTGAAGGCGCCGACTCGCACGTTTTCCAGGCGCGAAGTGTCTAGTATTTTTGATATTTATATCGTTTAACGCTAATATATAACTGAGAGATAATGATTACGCAATATTTTGCTCGATTAGACGTCTTTAGCCAGGCAGAGTATAATACTTTTCCTTAAGTTATGGGAACAGAAAGATCGTGAAAGGGGGTATAGCTCAGTCGTAGAGCATTCGACTGCAGATCGAGAGGTCCCCGGTTCAATCCCGGGTGCCCCCTTCATTTTTCAGTATCTCGAAAAAACAAATGACGATTGTCGCGGTGAGTTGCAAATACATGTTTGAGATGCACCCTGCACGCCATACCGAAGGCTTTGGAGCAACATTTCAATGGGGGGGATCGCAGCCCAGGGTCTTGCAGGTCATCGTCCTCCCGCCATGAGGTCGAACTGTACGAAATCCACTTGCTTGGGGGAAGAATCTTGTACACTGAATTTTGTAGAATATGGTGATAGGCAAAAGTTTTCTTGTACTGCTGCACGGAGAAACAAAAATTGGAGGAGCTGGGATTTGAACCCAGGACTTTCTGCATGCGAAGCAGACACTCTACCACTGAGTTACACCCCCGCCAGAGCAAGTACATCTGGGACGAGTGTCTCGTGGATCCTACTGTCATTATTTCTTAGGTTTGAACGGTACAGTAAGTGTTGGAGGAACCTATTCATGACAAGACCTAAGCAGCGTCGACTCCGTGGCGCAACGGTAGCGCGTCTGACTCCAGATCAGAAGGTTGCGTGTTCAAATCACGTCGGGGTCACAATGAAATTTTCGTTTACGAAAGCCATAGGCGAGTATGTCAGTTTAATCTCATACCAAACGATTACGGAGAACGGACGAACAGAACTTGCTTGAAAAAAGCTACTAGTGCAATTTTCGCGTTCTGACATTAAGGTGAAGGCGCCGACTCGCACGTTTTCCAGGCGCGAAGTGTCTAGTATTTTTGATATTTATATCGTTTAACGCTAATATATAACTGAGAGATAATGATTACGCAATATTTTGCTCGATTAGACGTCTTTAGCCAGGCAGAGTATAATACTTTTCCTTAAGTTATGGGAACAGAAAGATCGTGAAAGGGGGTATAGCTCAGTCGTAGAGCATTCGACTGCAGATCGAGAGGTCCCCGGTTCAATCCCGGGTGCCCCCTTCATTTTTCAGTATCTCGAAAAAACAAATGACGATTGTCGCGGTGAGTTGCAAATACATGTTTGAGATGCACCCTGCACGCCATACCGAAGGCTTTGGAGCAACATTTCAATGGGGGGGATCGCAGCCCAGGGTCTTGCAGGTCATCGTCCTCCCGCCATGAGGTCGAACTGTACGAAATCCACTTGCTTGGGGGAAGAATCTTGTACACTGAATTTTGTAGAATATGGTGATAGGCAAAAGTTTTCTTGTACTGCTGCACGGAGAAACAAAAATTGGAGGAGCTGGGATTTGAACCCAGGACTTTCTGCATGCGAAGCAGACACTCTACCACTGAGTTACACCCCCGCCAGAGCAAGTACATCTGGGACGAGTGTCTCGTGGATCCTACTGTCATTATTTCTTAGGTTTGAACGGTACAGTAAGTGTTGGAGGAACCTATTCATGACAAGACCTAAGCAGCGTCGACTCCGTGGCGCAACGGTAGCGCGTCTGACTCCAGATCAGAAGGTTGCGTGTTCAAATCACGTCGGGGTCACAATGAAATTTTCGTTTACGAAAGCCATAGGCGAGTATGTCAGTTTAATCAGATACCAAACGATTACGGAGAACGGACGAACAGAACTTGCTTGAAAAAAGCTACTAGTGCAATTTTCGCGTTCTGACATTAAGGTGAAGGCGCCGACTCGCACGTTTTCCAGGCGCGAAGTGTCTAGTATTTTTGATATTTATATCGTTTAACGCTAATATATAACTGAGAGATAATGATTACGCAATATTTTGCTCGATTAGACGTCTTTAGCCAGGCAGAGTATAATACTTTTCCTTAAGTTATGGGAACAGAAAGATCGTGAAAGGGGGTATAGCTCAGTCGTAGAGCATTCGACTGCAGATCGAGAGGTCCCCGGTTCAATCCCGGGTGCCCCCTTCATTTTTCAGTATCTCGAAAAAACAAATGACGATTGTCGCGGTGAGTTGCAAATACATGTTTGAGATGCACCCTGCACGCCATACCGAAGGCTTTGGAGCAACATTTCAATGGGGGGGATCGCAGCCCAGGGTCTTGCAGGTCATCGTCCTCCCGCCATGAGGTCGAACTGTACGAAATCCACTTGCTTGGGGGAAGAATCTTGTACACTGAATTTTGTAGAATATGGTGATAGGCAAAAGTTTTCTTGTACTGCTGCACGGAGAAACAAAAATTGGAGGAGCTGGGATTTGAACCCAGGACTTTCTGCATGCGAAGCAGACACTCTACCACTGAGTTACACCCCCGCCAGAGCAAGTACATCTGGGACGAGTGTCTCGTGGATCCTACTGTCATTATTTCTTAGGTTTGAACGGTACAGTAAGTGTTGGAGGAACCTATTCATGACAAGACCTAAGCAGCGTCGACTCCGTGGCGCAACGGTAGCGCGTCTGACTCCAGATCAGAAGGTTGCGTGTTCAAATCACGTCGGGGTCACAATGAAATTTTCGTTTACGAAAGCCATAGGCGAGTATGTCAGTTTAATCAGATACCAAACGATTACGGAGAACGGACGAACAGAACTTGCTTGAAAAAAGCTACTAGTGCAATTTTCGCGTTCTGACATTAAGGTGAAGGCGCCGACTCGCACGTTTTCCAGGCGCGAAGTGTCTAGTATTTTTGATATTTATATCGTTTAACGCTAATATATAACTGAGAGATAATGATTACGCAATATTTTGCTCGATTAGACGTCTTTAGCCAGGCAGAGTATAATACTTTTCCTTAAGTTATGGGAACAGAAAGATCGTGAAAGGGGGTATAGCTCAGTCGTAGAGCATTCGACTGCAGATCGAGAGGTCCCCGGTTCAATCCCGGGTGCCCCCTTCATTTTTCAGTATCTCGAAAAAACAAATGACGATTGTCGCGGTGAGTTGCAAATACATGTTTGAGATGCACCCTGCACGCCATACCGAAGGCTTTGGAGCAACATTTCAATGGGGGGGATCGCAGCCCAGGGTCTTGCAGGTCATCGTCCTCCCGCCATGAGGTCGAACTGTACGAAATCCACTTGCTTGGGGGAAGAATCTTGTACACTGAATTTTGTAGAATATGGTGATAGGCAAAAGTTTTCTTGTACTGCTGCACGGAGAAACAAAAATTGGAGGAGCTGGGATTTGAACCCAGGACTTTCTGCATGCGAAGCAGACACTCTACCACTGAGTTACACCCCCGCCAGAGCAAGTACATCTGGGACGAGTGTCTCGTGGATCCTACTGTCATTATTTCTTAGGTTTGAACGGTACAGTAAGTGTTGGAGGAACCTATTCATGACAAGACCTAAGCAGCGTCGACTCCGTGGCGCAACGGTAGCGCGTCTGACTCCAGATCAGAAGGTTGCGTGTTCAAATCACGTCGGGGTCACAATGAAATTTTCGTTTACGAAAGCCATAGGCGAGTATGTCAGTTTAATCAGATACCAAACGATTACGGAGAACGGACGAACAGAACTTGCTTGAAAAAAGCTACTAGTGCAATTTTCGCGTTCTGACATTAAGGTGAAGGCGCCGACTCGCACGTTTTCCAGGCGCGAAGTGTCTAGTATTTTTGATATTTATATCGTTTAACGCTAATATATAACTGAGAGATAATGATTACGCAATATTTTGCTCGATTAGACGTCTTTAGCCAGGCAGAGTATAATACTTTTCCTTAAGTTATGGGAACAGAAAGATCGTGAAAGGGGGTATAGCTCAGTCGTAGAGCATTCGACTGCAGATCGAGAGGTCCCCGGTTCAATCCCGGGTGCCCCCTTCATTTTTCAGTATCTCGAAAAAACAAATGACGATTGTCGCGGTGAGTTGCAAATACATGTTTGAGATGCACCCTGCACGCCATACCGAAGGCTTTGGAGCAACATTTCAATGGGGGGGATCGCAGCCCAGGGTCTTGCAGGTCATCGTCCTCCCGCCATGAGGTCGAACTGTACGAAATCCACTTGCTTGGGGGAAGAATCTTGTACACTGAATTTTGTAGAATATGGTGATAGGCAAAAGTTTTCTTGTACTGCTGCACGGAGAAACAAAAATTGGAGGAGCTGGGATTTGAACCCAGGACTTTCTGCATGCGAAGCAGACACTCTACCACTGAGTTACACCCCCGCCAGAGCAAGTACATCTGGGACGAGTGTCTCGTGGATCCTACTGTTATTATTTCTTAGGTTTGAACGGTACAGTAAGTGTTGGAGGAACCTATTCACGACAAGACCTAAGCAGCGTCGACTCCGTGGCGCAACGGTAGCGCGTCTGACTCCAGATCAGAAGGTTGCGTGTTCAAATCACGTCGGGGTCACAATGAAATTTTCGTTTACGAAAGCCATAGGCGAGTATGTCAGTTTAATCAGATACCAAACGATTACGGAGAACGGACGAACAGAACTTGCTTGAAAAAAGCTACTAGTGCAATTTTCGCGTTCTGACATTAAGGTGAAGGCGCCGACTCGCACGTTTTCCAGGCGCGAAGTGTCTAGTATTTTTGATATTTATATCGTTTAACGCTAATATATAACTGAGAGATAATGATTACGCAATATTTTGCTCGATTAGACGTCTTTAGCCAGGCAGAGTATAATACTTTTCCTTAAGTTATGGGAACAGAAAGATCGTGAAAGGGGGTATAGCTCAGTCGTAGAGCATTCGACTGCAGATCGAGAGGTCCCCGGTTCAATCCCGGGTGCCCCCTTCATTTTTCAGTATCTCGAAAAAACAAATGACGATTGTCGCGGTGAGTTGCAAATACATGTTTGAGATGCACCCTGCACGCCATACCGAAGGCTTTGGAGCAACATTTCAATGGGGGGGATCGCAGCCCAGGGTCTTGCAGGTCATCGTCCTCCCGCCATGAGGTCGAACTGTACGAAATCCACTTGCTTGGGGGAAGAATCTTGTACACTGAATTTTGTAGAATATGGTGATAGGCAAAAGTTTTCTTGTACTGCTGCACGGAGAAACAAAAATTGGAGGAGCTGGGATTTGAACCCAGGACTTTCTGCATGCGAAGCAGACACTCTACCACTGAGTTACACCCCCGCCAGAGCAAGTACATCTGGGACGAGTGTCTCGTGGATCCTACTGTCATTATTTCTTAGGTTTGAACGGTACAGTAAGTGTTGGAGGAACCTATTCATGACAAGACCTAAGCAGCGTCGACTCCGTGGCGCAACGGTAGCGCGTCTGACTCCAGATCAGAAGGTTGCGTGTTCAAATCACGTCGGGGTCACAATGAAATTTTCGTTTACGAAAGCCATAGGCGAGTATGTCAGTTTAATCAGATACCAAACGATTACGGAGAACGGACGAACAGAACTTGCTTGAAAAAAGCTACTAGTGCAATTTTCGCGTTCTGACATTAAGGTGAAGGCGCCGACTCGCACGTTTTCCAGGCGCGAAGTGTCTAGTATTTTTGATATTTATATCGTTTAACGCTAATATATAACTGAGAGATAATGATTACGCAATATTTTGCTCGATTAGACGTCTTTAGCCAGGCAGAGTATAATTCTTTTCCTTAAGTTATGGGAACAGAAAGATCGTGAAAGGGGGTATAGCTCAGTCGTAGAGCATTCGACTGCAGATCGAGAGGTCCCCGGTTCAATCCCGGGTGCCCCCTTCATTTTTCAGTATCTCGAAAAAACAAATGACGATTGTCGCGGTGAGTTGCAAATACATGTTTGAGATGCACCCTGCACGCCATACCGAAGGCTTTGGAGCAACATTTCAATGGGGGGGATCGCAGCCCAGGGTCTTGCAGGTCATCGTCCTCCCGCCATGAGGTCGAACTGTACGAAATCCACTTGCTTGGGGGAAGAATCTTGTACACTGAATTTTGTAGAATATGGTGATAGGCAAAAGTTTTCTTGTACTGCTGCACGGAGAAACAAAAATTGGAGGAGCTGGGATTTGAACCCAGGACTTTCTGCATGCGAAGCAGACACTCTACCACTGAGTTACACCCCCGCCAGAGCAAGTACATCTGGGACGAGTGTCTCGTGGATCCTACTGTCATTATTTCTTAGGTTTGAACGGTACAGTAAGTGTTGGAGGAACCTATTCATGACAAGACCTAAGCAGCGTCGACTCCGTGGCGCAACGGTAGCGCGTCTGACTCCAGATCAGAAGGTTGCGTGTTCAAATCACGTCGGGGTCACAATGAAATTTTCGTTTACGAAAGCCATAGGCGAGTATGTCAGTTTAATCAGATACCAAACGATTACGGAGAACGGACGAACAGAACTTGCTTGAAAAAAGCTACTAGTGCAATTTTCGCGTTCTGACATTAAGGTGAAGGCGCCGACTCGCACGTTTTCCAGGCGCGAAGTGTCTAGTATTTTTGATATTTATATCGTTTAACGCTAATATATAACTGAGAGATAATGATTACGCAATATTTTGCTCGATTAGACGTCTTTAGCCAGGCAGAGTATAATACTTTTCCTTAAGTTATGGGAACAGAAAGATCGTGAAAGGGGGTATAGCTCAGTCGTAGAGCATTCGACTGCAGATCGAGAGGTCCCCGGTTCAATCCCGGGTGCCCCCTTCATTTTTCAGTATCTCGAAAAAACAAATGACGATTGTCGCGGTGAGTTGCAAATACATGTTTGAGATGCACCCTGCACGCCATACCGAAGGCTTTGGAGCAACATTTCAATGGGGGGGATCGCAGCCCAGGGTCTTGCAGGTCATCGTCCTCCCGCCATGAGGTCGAACTGTACGAAATCCACTTGCTTGGGGGAAGAATCTTGTACACTGAATTTTGTAGAATATGGTGATAGGCAAAAGTTTTCTTGTACTGCTGCACGGAGAAACAAAAATTGGAGGAGCTGGGATTTGAACCCAGGACTTTCTGCATGCGAAGCAGACACTCTACCACTTTTTTTTTTTTTTTTTTTTTTTTTTTTTTTTTTTTTCTTTTTTTTTTTAGCTTATTTCCTGCTGCCACAAATGAGCTACAATCCTATTCAATGAAACTAATTTTCCGAAACGCATCAAATCTACTTGAAATGATACGTGGCTATCAGCACCATTATACAACACACATGCTCGACTGTGCGCAGACGCCTGTGGCGTAGCTTTTGGGTCCTGAGTCAGACGCAGTAGTTCCAAAAAAACTCTCCTGATCGGCACTGTGCCGAAAGTTTCGCTACACAACCCCTTTGCCTTGATTAAGCTCCAGGTAGACGCCGGTTTGCAGCCAGGAAGCGGACAGCAGCAACTTTCAACTAGTTTTGTAGTACTCAAACAACACAGTAAAACAGCATGCATCTTTTGCAGAACTGGAAAAACTCGACCGTGACAGGATTCGAACCTGCAATCTTCGGATCCGAAGTCCGACGCCTTATCCATTTTTTTTTTTTTATTTTTTTTATTTTTTTCGTTTTTTTTTTTTTTTTTTTTTCGTCCGGGATTTGAACCCGGGACCTCCTGCACCCGAAGCAGGAATCATACCCCTTTTTTTTTTTATTTTTTTTTACTTTTTTTTTTCTTTTTATTATTATTTATTTTTTTTTTTTTTATATTTTTTTTCCATATTTTCATTTTGAAAATGCGGTAACAGGCAGGGAGAGGCAAGGAGGGCAGGGGTCATGCAATCTGAGGCCTGGCCATCTTGTCTCCCACCGTAACTGTCACCACGGCACCCTACCTCATGTGCGTACGGAAGAAATGCTGCGGCTTGACTCCGCCGCCAGTAACATAAAAACAAAATTTAGTCCGGAGACGAAATGTTGCATCCATTTGCAGTGTAAATGAACATATCCATTTTGATATGTATTCGGGAGAGCCGGGAATCCGTGCACTTTGCACCGCATGAGTGCGACTCACCCCACCAATCAGAGTTAGTATGGAATGAAAAATATAAATTAAAAGTCTTCTATCGTTATTTCTCTCCATCGGGTCGACTGTTACAATTAAGAAACTAGGAAACGTAGTTCTGTGCAGGGCATCCGCCAATGATACGGAACGCGCTACTACAAACATTCTGTTAATTTCTGAACGTGACGAATGATCCAAGTGACGCACTCGTAAATTAGTCTGTCCCGCACGTACTTCTTTGGTCTTCACTTCGGGCGTCCGAAGGAAGAACGGAATCCACCATGTCGGAAGAAATGGCTTTAAGCACTCCATCCTATACTGGCTGTGAAATGATCGTGTGACTTAAAAAGTTTGCAAAATGAGCTTTATAGTTTTTAGTCTTCTGTAGTCGGTGGTGCTGTATCATTAAATACAGGAGAAAGTCTTCTTTACTCGTTTCGTTCACATTGAAAAGATAGTAAACTGTGTGGCCTTTAAGCCAGTTTACTGAATTTCTTTTGGTCTGCGGGTAAGGCACGACCTCCGGAGTGAGGAAGTCAGCTGGCGTTATGGTCGCAGGGCTTGTTCTAGTGATGCTCGCCAACAACTGTCGTATGACCGCCCAAACATCTCGCACTTTTTCGCAGACAAATCGGTGTTCCTCGCTATCTTGTACCTGGCAAGTGTTGCATAAGGGTGAATCGGCCAGATGAATGGAATGGAGTCTGGCATTGGTAGCTATTTTACGATTCACCGTGAGATACCAAGACGCTCGCACGTGAGACGGTAAATGGCGTGAATGAATATTATCCCAAATGACCCGCCAATTGTGAGCTGTATATTTGTCTTCGATGTTATTCCTGGAGGTGGACTCGATCAAAGTCTTATAAAGTTGCTTCACCACCGTTATTTCCTTCGCCGGAATTCTTGTTCGAGCATAACTATATTCAAGCAGGAAGTATTTTAAATGATAAAGGTCGTGTGGAATATGATGTACATCAATCGGGGGGTTGAGGTTCGCTGGGGAGATTTCGTTGAGAAGGTGAGCAGTGAGACAGTGTGGAGATTTTGTCCATAGCTTATACATACTGCTTAGATAGAGCGCCTGTGCCTTTTTATAGACATCTGTGAGGTTCAATCCGCCCTTCCGAGGAGGGAGCGTCAACGTAACATATTTAACTTTGAAGATATTGCCTCTGGTCACAAAATGGCCCAGGGCAGACAGCATTCTATGTGCAATGCCACTGGGAAGAGGCAACACTTTGGCTACATAGTTAATCTTCGAGAGGATATAAGTGTTGACCAGTTCAATTTTTTGGAGAGCATTCAGTTTCCTCATGCTATGCAGTTGTACACATGCCCTAACTTTATGAAGTAAAGCTCTATAATTAACAGCAATGGTATTCTGTATCTTCCGCCGAAACTCAAGTCCTAAGCACTTTATACTGGTAATTTCTCGTAATCGGGTATGATTGGGTAGATTTATTCCCCGTCCGACATTCATGAGTCCGGATTTTTGCCAGTTCACCTTCGCCCCAGATACCGCCTCATATCGTTGAAGTATTTGAAGTGAGGACCGCACTTCTTGCGCGTTCACGACAAGAAAGCCGACATCATCTGCGTACGCACGGCACACAATCTTCTGGCTATTGATTTCCAATCCCTGCAAATGTGCAGTTAGCGTAGCGAGCAGAGGTTCTATGGCGATGGCAAAGAGAGCCATCGACATCGGACAGCCTTGCCTCACCGAACACTCGATATCAATAGCGCCACTGAGGCGACCATTAATTTGAATTCGCGACGTACTATTACGGATCAGATTGTCGAGTACTTGGGTGAACTGGTGCGGAAACCCCAATTCCTGCATGACGCGGAAAAGGAAACGATGGCTCACCCTGTCGAACGCTTTTGCAAAGTCTATCATGACGAGGGCGCATTTTAACTTGCAAGCCTCCGCTACGGCAATGACATCTCTGTAATCCGTGAGCGTGTGGTAAATAGATCTATCTCTACCGACACTCGTTTGATACTGTCCTGTGATTGTGGTCATGACAGTTTTGAGCCGTTGGCTCAGAACACGGGCGAATAGTTTATAATCACTATTTAATAACGTGAGAGGTCGCAGGTTAGTGAGGTCGTTACTGCACGGGGTCTTGGGCAGTAAGACAACAATTCCTTGTCGAAATTCCTGCGGAATAACTTTTTGTGGGTTCATTAGTTCTTTACATATTGCAAGGAGTTTCGATTTCATCTGCGGCCAGAAGGTTTGATATACTTCGGCAGGTATTCCATCGCAACCAGGAGATTTATTCTTCGGACTCCTTAGGATAACTTCTGTTAATTCGTCTTCTGTCACCTCTGTCATCAGCTGAGTCGCCTCTGTGGGGCTGAGTTTCCGTGATAAATTTGTCGCAAACTCCGCAAACACGGTATCATCTGTCATTTTATTGGACATCAGGTCTCGATAGTACTCTTCAATCGCACGCATAATGTCACTTTGTGTAGTAACTATTGCCCCGGTGCTGGTTCGGATGTGTGTAATGATTTTCCGACTGCCTCGTCGACTTTCACGTAACATGTGATACATGGCAGCCTCTTCTTCTTGCACCGTCTTAGGAACTCGCGCCCGAATTTGAAAACCTTCCAACTGTTTCCGTTGCAGCGTTAAAAGTTTCGCCTGAATTCTTTTGATCTTTGCAAAATTGCCGATAACGGTCGCGTCACATTTATACAACTCCCGAAGACACTGAAAGTAAAATTCCATGGTCCGTTTGTGCCACAGACTTTTCTGACGGGAGTAAAACATTAAAGTTTTCCTAATTTGTGGTTTGGCGCATTTGAGCCACCACTCGACCGCGGAGTTGTAGGATCTGAATTTGCGTTCACATGCCGTCCAGGTGGACAGGAAGGCTTCTCGACATGCAGGATCATGCAAATGTGCGATGTTGAACTTCCATAACCCTCGACCCCGGTATGTTTCCTGTTTTTGCATGTTGACGGTGCAGATATAGCCAGCATGGTCGGAAAATACAGTTGGCCATATTTCGGTGTGTAGCAGGTGTTGCGTTAAATTACGCGATATGTAAATTTTATCTAACCTACTTGCCGAATGATTGGTAACATGCGTAAAACCCACTTCCACTCCGTGCATGTGCGTCCAAGTGTCAGTGAAGCGGAGTTCTTGAATGATCTGTTCTAATTCGACACACCGATTAAAGTGAGGAGTTTGATCGATTTGACGAAGCACACAATTGAAATCGCCGCCAAAAATGACATCACTGTAGTTGGTCCCGAAGAGCGGAAGGATCTCGTGGCGAAAAAATTCTGCACGGTGTCGCCTATTACTGGACCCAGAAGGTGCGTAAATATTAATCAGTCTGATGTTATTGACAGTGACTGCTATCCCTCTGCCGGTCACCAGTTTGGCCTCACAATTTGCAATGATCCCTTCTTTTAACAGTAACGCTGTTCCAAGTTCGAAACCGTTGCCAGGGTTCACGAAAGCGTTATACCCTGCTATGTGGTCTAACCTGATCTCACTCACTTCCTGAAGCATGGCTATATCGATGTCGGCTGCGTATAACAAGTCTTGTAAGTTCTTCAGATTCAAATCACTGCGTATCTTATTGATATTGAGAGTCAGGATCTTGTAGGCCTGCAAGGTGGTCATAGATGTTTGGTACGAACGGAGCAAACGATAGGGTGCGTCATACAGCCTTCAATGGGAGGCGCTGACCGTGTCGGTCGTTTGAGTAGCCATGGCCACGTGGACGTTGTGTCCATCAACCGCTGATACGGGGGGCAAGGAGCCGGTCGAGGGTGTGGAATCCTCCTGCATCTCTACATCAGCTTCGTTCGTTTCAAACTCGTCCGCCCAATTGGGAGAGCAAAGGGTGCCTACTGGCTCAGAAACTGGTGGATTCGTATTCTGTGGCTCAGTTTGCTGAGTGGGCGTCTCATCTGGTCCGCTGTCGTACATCGTGGGAGTCTCCGACATGGTGTCGTCTGATCGTGTTGTGTCCCGCGAGCGCGAAGGCGAGGCGGCAGCGTCTGCGGGCCCTTCTTTTAAGTTCTGACCGATTAATTTAGCCTTTCCCCGTAAGCTCGGTGCTGTATCTTCCGCACCTTGGTGAGCCATCCTCCGCTTTTTATTTTTCTTCGGAGATCGATTACCACGTATTACTGTGTCGGAGTTGGGCATCGTTTCAGCGACTCGTTCAGACATGGGAGCAGGAGCCATGGACACCTCCACCAACTCGGCACCCCGTGAGGGCTGGTCCACCGCCATCTCACTGGTCCTGTTAGTTTCATGTGTTTCAGAAGCAGCCATCTCGGACGCGACTGGCGTGTCCAGAGACGTCACATTAACGACGGAACTGGGTCCGGCAGGTTTATCGCGAATCGGTTGTATTGACGGCTCACCGCGGGCAACCGACACGTACGATGGCTGTAATGTTGACATCGCGGGAGGGCTAACACTCTCTCCGGTTGGCAGTTGAACTACACGACGCTGTAAACATTCCGCACGAACATGTCCCGTCGAGTTACATCTGGCACATGTTCTAGGTTGGCCATCATACATTACGACGGCACGGTACCCACAAACCGTGACGTACGACGGAATATGTCGTTGCAAGTCAACTTTAAGCTGCCTGACGCCATTCAGTACCGGATACTTATGCGCCGGAGACCAACGTTCTGCAAAGTTGCTCAAAACTTTGCCATACGGCGATATCGCAACGTTTATCTGTTCTGCTGGGACCTCAAACGGTAGTTCAAAAATGCGAATTGTTCGAAGTCCAAGCCCGGCGTGGGAAACAGTAACCACACCCACATTGCCATCACTATGCTTAAACTTCAAACCAGAACTAAAGGAGTCAACTAGTTTGTCACAAAACTCGGCATCTCTCATCTTGATATAAACGATGCTAGACAGAATCGACAAATGTATACCGATAATCTCATCGAGGCCAATTTTCATCACTTCTTCGAGGAAATCCTCGATTTCGAAGGATGTTGGTCGGGCAAACGTGTTATCGAACGTTAACTTCAAGGTGTCTTTCCTCATAGTATGTGCCATCACTGAATTATCAACGTCATTCCACAAACGCAAGAATAACCGCTGCTAGCGAGCGACTTACCCCGCAGAAGTAAACAAGCCAGCCGCAGCGCGAAGCACAGGCAACCGCACGCCACGGCCGCTGCAGGCAGACTGTACACTGAGTTACACCCCCGCCAGAGCAAGTACATCTGGGACGAGTGTCTCGTGGATCCTACTGTCATTATTTCTTAGGTTTGAACGGTACAGTAAGTGTTGGAGGAACCTATTCATGACAAGACCTAAGCAGCGTCGACTCCGTGGCGCAACGGTAGCGCGTCTGACTCCAGATCAGAAGGTTGCGTGTTCAAATCACGTCGGGGTCACAATGAAATTTTCGTTTACGAAAGCCATAGGCGAGTATGTCAGTTTAATCAGATACCAAACGATTACGGAGAACGGACGAACAGAACTTGCTTGAAAAAAGCTACTAGTGCAATTTTCGCGTTCTGACATTAAGGTGAAGGCGCCGACTCGCACGTTTTCCAGGCGCGAAGTGTCTAGTATTTTTGATATTTATATCGTTTAACGCTAATATATAACTGAGAGATAATGATTACGCAATATTTTGCTCGATTAGACGTCTTTAGCCAGGCAGAGTATAATACTTTTCCTTAAGTTATGGGAACAGAAAGATCGTGAAAGGGGGTATAGCTCAGTCGTAGAGCATTCGACTGCAGATCGAGAGGTCCCCGGTTCAATCCCGGGTGCCCCCTTCATTTTTCAGTATCTCGAAAAAACAAATGACGATTGTCGCGGTGAGTTGCAAATACATGTTTGAGATGCACCCTGCACGCCATACCGAAGGCTTTGGAGCAACATTTCAATGGGGGGGATCGCAGCCCAGGGTCTTGCAGGTCATCGTCCTCCCGCCATGAGGTCGAACTGTACGAAATCCACTTGCTTGGGGGAAGAATCTTGTACACTGAATTTTGTAGAATATGGTGATAGGCAAAAGTTTTCTTGTACTGCTGCACGGAGAAACAAAAATTGGAGGAGCTGGGATTTGAACCCAGGACTTTCTGCATGCGAAGCAGACACTCTACCACTGAGTTACACCCCCGCCAGAGCAAGTACATCTGGGACGAGTGTCTCGTGGATCCTACTGTCATTATTTCTTAGGTTTGAACGGTACAGTAAGTGTTGGAGGAACCTATTCATGACAAGACCTAAGCAGCGTCGACTCCGTGGCGCAACGGTAGCGCGTCTGACTCCAGATCAGAAGGTTGCGTGTTCAAATCACGTCGGGGTCACAATGAAATTTTCGTTTACGAAAGCCATAGGCGAGTATGTCAGTTTAATCAGATACCAAACGATTACGGAGAACGGACGAACAGAACTTGCTTGAAAAAAGCTACTAGTGCAATTTTCGCGTTCTGACATTAAGGTGAAGGCGCCGACTCGCACGTTTTCCAGGCGCGAAGTGTCTAGTATTTTTGATATTTATATCGTTTAACGCTAATATATAACTGAGAGATAATGATTACGCAATATTTTGCTCGATTAGACGTCTTTAGCCAGGCAGAGTATAATACTTTTCCTTAAGTTATGGGAACAGAAAGATCGTGAAAGGGGGTATAGCTCAGTCGTAGAGCATTCGACTGCAGATCGAGAGGTCCCCGGTTCAATCCCGGGTGCCCCCTTCATTTTTCAGTATCTCGAAAAAACAAATGACGATTGTCGCGGTGAGTTGCAAATACATGTTTGAGATGCACCCTGCACGCCATACCGAAGGCTTTGGAGCAACATTTCAATGGGGGGGATCGCAGCCCAGAGTCTTGCAGGTCATCGTCCTCCCGCCATGAGGTCGAACTGTACGAAATCCACTTGCTTGGGGGAAGAATCTTGTACACTGAATTTTGTAGAATATGGTGATAGGCAAAAGTTTTCTTGTACTGCTGCACGGAGAAACAAAAATTGGAGGAGCTGGGATTTGAACCCAGGACTTTCTGCATGCGAAGCAGACACTCTACCACTGAGTTACACCCCCGCCAGAGCAAGTACATCTGGGACGAGTGTCTCGTGGATCCTACTGTCATTATTTCTTAGGTTTGAACGGTACAGTAAGTGTTGGAGGAACCTATTCATGACAAGACCTAAGCAGCGTCGACTCCGTGGCGCAACGGTAGCGCGTCTGACTCCAGATCAGAAGGTTGCGTGTTCAAATCACGTCGGGGTCACAATGAAATTTTCGTTTACGAAAGCCATAGGCGAGTATGTCAGTTTAATCAGATACCAAACGATTACGGAGAACGGACGAACAGAACTTGCTTGAAAAAAGCTACTAGTGCAATTTTCGCGTTCTGACATTAAGGTGAAGGCGCCGACTCGCACGTTTTCCAGGCGCGAAGTGTCTAGTATTTTTGATATTTATATCGTTTAACGCTAATATATAACTGAGAGATAATGATTACGCAATATTTTGCTCGATTAGACGTCTTTAGCCAGGCAGAGTATAATACTTTTCCTTAAGTTATGGGAACAGAAAGATCGTGAAAGGGGGTATAGCTCAGTCGTAGAGCATTCGACTGCAGATCGAGAGGTCCGCGGTTCAATCCCGGGTGCCCCCTTCATTTTTCAGTATCTCGAAAAAACAAATGACGATTGTCGCGGTGAGTTGCAAATACATGTTTGAGATGCACCCTGCACGCCATACCGAAGGCTTTGGAGCAACATTTCAATGGGGGGGATCGCAGCCCAGGGTCTTGCAGGTCATCGTCCTCCCGCCATGAGGTCGAACTGTACGAAATCCACTTGCTTGGGGGAAGAATCTTGTACACTGAATTTTGTAGAATATGGTGATAGGCAAAAGTTTTCTTGTACTGCTGCACGGAGAAACAAAAATTGGAGGAGCTGGGATTTGAACCCAGGACTTTCTGCATGCGAAGCAGACACTCTACCACTGAGTTACACCCCCGCCAGAGCAAGTACATCTGGGACGAGTGTCTCGTGGATCCTACTGTCATTATTTCTTAGGTTTGAACGGTACAGTAAGTGTTGGAGGAACCTATTATTGACAAGACCTAAGCAGCGTCGACTCCGTGGCGCAACGGTAGCGCGTCTGACTCCAGATCAGAAGGTTGCGTGTTCAAATCACGTCGGGGTCACAATGAAATTTTCGTTTACGAAAGCCATAGGCGAGTATGTCAGTTTAATCAGATACCAAACGATTACGGAGAACGGACGAACAGAACTTGCTTGAAAAAAGCTACTAGTGCAATTTTCGCGTTCTGACATTAAGGTGAAGGCGCCGACTCGCACGTTTTCCAGGCGCGAAGTGTCTAGTATTTTTGATATTTATATCGTTTAACGCTAATATATAACTGAGAGATAATGATTACGCAATATTTTGCTCGATTAGACGTCTTTAGCCAGGCAGAGTATAATACTTTTCCTTAAGTTATGGGAACAGAAAGATCGTGAAAGGGGGTATAGCTCAGTCGTAGAGCATTCGACTGCAGATCGAGAGGTCCCCGGTTCAATCCCGGGTGCCCCCTTCATTTTTCAGTATCTCGAAAAAACAAATGACGATTGTCGCGGTGAGTTGCAAATACATGTTTGAGATGCACCCTGCACGCCATACCGAAGGCTTTGGAGCAACATTTCAATGGGGGGGATCGCAGCCCAGGGTCTTGCAGGTCATCGTCCTCCCGCCATGAGGTCGAACTGTACGAAATCCACTTGCTTGGGGGAAGAATCTTGTACACTGAATTTTGTAGAATATGGTGATAGGCAAAAGTTTTCTTGTACTGCTGCACGGAGAAACAAAAATTGGAGGAGCTGGGATTTGAACCCAGGACTTTCTGCATGCGAAGCAGACACTCTACCACTGAGTTACACCCCCGCCAGAGCAAGTACATCTGGGACGAGTGTCTCGTGGATCCTACTGTCATTATTTCTTAGGTTTGAACGGTACAGTAAGTGTTGGAGGAACCTATTCATGACAAGACCTAAGCAGCGTCGACTCCGTGGCGCAACGGTAGCGCGTCTGACTCCAGATCAGAAGGTTGCGTGTTCAAATCACGTCGGGGTCACAATGAAATTTTCGTTTACGAAAGCCATAGGCGAGTATGTCAGTTTAATCAGATACCAAACGATTACGGAGAACGGACGAACAGAACTTGCTTGAAAAAAGCTACTAGTGCAATTTTCGCGTTCTGACATTAAGGTGAAGGCGCCGACTCGCACGTTTTCCAGGCGCGAAGTGTCTAGTATTTTTGATATTTATATCGTTTAACGCTAATATATAACTGAGAGATAATGATTACGCAATATTTTGCTCGATTAGACGTCTTTAGCCAGGCAGAGTATAATACTTTTCCTTAAGTTATGGGAACAGAAAGATCGTGAAAGGGGGTATAGCTCAGTCGTAGAGCATTCGACTGCAGATCGAGAGGTCCCCGGTTCAATCCCGGGTGCCCCCTTCATTTTTCAGTATCTCGAAAAAACAAATGACGATTGTCGCGGTGAGTTGCAAATACATGTTTGAGATGCACCCTGCACGCCATACCGAAGGCTTTGGAGCAACATTTCAATGGGGGGGATCGCAGCCCAGGGTCTTGCAGGTCATCGTCCTCCCGCCATGAGGTCGAACTGTACGAAATCCACTTGCTTGGGGGAAGAATCTTGTACACTGAATTTTGTAGAATATGGTGATAGGCAAAAGTTTTCTTGTACTGCTGCACGGAGAAACAAAAATTGGAGGAGCTGGGATTTGAACCCAGGACTTTCTGCATGCGAAGCAGACACTCTACCACTGAGTTACACCCCCGCCAGAGCAAGCACATCTGGGACGAGTGTCTCGTGGATCCTACTGTCATTATTTCTTAGGTTTGAACGGTACAGTAAGTGTTGGAGGAACCTATTCATGACAAGACCTAAGCAGCGTCGACTCCGTGGCGCAACGGTAGCGCGTCTGACTCCAGATCAGAAGGTTGCGTGTTCAAATCACGTCGGGGTCACAATGAAATTTTCGTTTACGAAAGCCATAGGCGAGTATGTCAGTTTAATCAGATACCAAACGATTACGGAGAACGGACGAACAGAACTTGCTTGAAAAAAGCTACTAGTGCAATTTTCGCGTTCTGACATTAAGGTGAAGGCGCCGACTCGCACGTTTTCCAGGCGCGAAGTGTCTAGTATTTTTGATATTTATATCGTTTAACGCTAATATATAACTGAGAGATAATGATTACGCAATATTTTGCTCGATTAGACGTCTTTAGCCAGGCAGAGTATAATACTTTTCCTTAAGTTATGGGAACAGAAAGATCGTGAAAGGGGGTGTAGCTCAGTCGTAGAGCATTCGACTGCAGATCGAGAGGTCCCCGGTTCAATCCCGGGTGCCCCCTTCATTTTTCAGTATCTCGAAAAAACAAATGACGATTGTCGCGGTGAGTTGCAAATACATGTTTGAGATGCACCCTGCACGCCATACCGAAGGCTTTGGAGCAACATTTCAATGGGGGGGATCGCAGCCCAGGGTCTTGCAGGTCATCGTCCTCCCGCCATGAGGTCGAACTGTACGAAATCCACTTGCTTGGGGGAAGAATCTTGTACACTGAATTTTGTAGAATATGGTGATAGGCAAAAGTTTTCTTGTACTGCTGCACGGAGAAACAAAAATTGGAGGAGCTGGGATTTGAACCCAGGACTTTCTGCATGCGAAGCAGACACTCTACCACTGAGTTACACCCCCGCCAGAGCAAGTACATCTGGGACGAGTGTCTCGTGGATCCTACTGTCATTATTTCTTAGGTTTGAACGGTACAGTAAGTGTTGGAGGAACCTATTCATGACAAGACCTAAGCAGCGTCGACTCCGTGGCGCAACGGTAGCGCGTCTGACTCCAGATCAGAAGGTTGCGTGTTCAAATCACGTCGGGGTCACAATGAAATTTTCGTTTACGAAAGCCATAGGCGAGTATGTCAGTTTAATCAGATACCAAACGATTACGGAGAACGGACGAACAGAACTTGCTTGAAAAAAGCTACTAGTGCAATTTTCGCGTTCTGACATTAAGGTGAAGGCGCCGACTCGCACGTTTTCCAGGCGCGAAGTGTCTAGTATTTTTGATATTTATATCGTTTAACGCTAATATATAACTGAGAGATAATGATTACGCAATATTTTGCTCGATTAGACGTCTTTAGCCAGGCAGAGTATAATACTTTTCCTTAAGTTATGGGAACAGAAAGATCGTGAAAGGGGGTATAGCTCAGTCGTAGAGCATTCGACTGCAGATCGAGAGGTCCCCGGTTCAATCCCGGGTGCCCCCTTCATTTTTCAGTATCTCGAAAAAACAAATGACGATTGTCGCGGTGAGTTGCAAATACATGTTTGAGATGCACCCTGCACGCCATACCGAAGGCTTTGGAGCAACATTTCAATGGGGGGGATCGCAGCCCAGGGTCTTGCAGGTCATCGTCCTCCCGCCATGAGGTCGAACTGTACGAAATCCACTTGCTTGGGGGAAGAATCTTGTACACTGAATTTTGTAGAATATGGTGATAGGCAAAAGTTTTCTTGTACTGCTGCACGGAGAAACAAAAATTGGAGGAGCTGGGATTTGAACCCAGGACTTTCTGCATGCGAAGCAGACACTCTACCACTGAGTTACACCCCCGCCAGAGCAAGTACATCTGGGACGAGTGTCTCGTGGATCCTACTGTCATTATTTCTTAGGTTTGAACGGTACAGTAAGTGTTGGAGGAACCTATTCATGACAAGACCTAAGCAGCGTCGACTCCGTGGCGCAACGGTAGCGCGTCTGACTCCAGATCAGAAGGTTGCGTGTTCAAATCACGTCGGGGTCACAATGAAATTTTCGTTTACGAAAGCCATAGGCGAGTATGTCAGTTTAATCAGATACCAAACGATTACGGAGAACGGACGAACAGAACTTGCTTGAAAAAAGCTACTAGTGCAATTTTCGCGTTCTGACATTAAGGTGAAGGCGCCGACTCGCACGTTTTCCAGGCGCGAAGTGTCTAGTATTTTTGATATTTATATCGTTTAACGCTAATATATAACTGAGAGATAATGATTACGCAATATTTTGCTCGATTAGACGTCTTTAGCCAGGCAGAGTATAATACTTTTCCTTAAGTTATGGGAACAGAAAGATCGTGAAAGGGGGTATAGCTCAGTCGTAGAGCATTCGACTGCAGATCGAGAGGTCCCCGGTTCAATCCCGGGTGCCCCCTTCATTTTTCAGTATCTCGAAAAAACAAATGACGATTGTCGCGGTGAGTTGCAAATACATGTTTGAGATGCACCCTGCACGCCATACCGAAGGCTTTGGAGCAACATTTCAATGGGGGGGATCGCAGCCCAGGGTCTTGCAGGTCATCGTCCTCCCGCCATGAGGTCGAACTGTACGAAATCCACTTGCTTGGGGGAAGAATCTTGTACACTGAATTTTGTAGAATATGGTGATAGGCAAAAGTTTTCTTGTACTGCTGCACGGAGAAACAAAAGTTGGAGGAGCTGGGATTTGAACCCAGGACTTTCTGCATGCGAAGCAGACACTCTACCACTGAGTTACACCCCCGCCAGAGCAAGTACATCTGGGACGAGTGTCTCGTGGATCCTACTGTCATTATTTCTTAGGTTTGAACGGTACAGTAAGTGTTGGAGGAACCTATTCATGACAAGACCTAAGCAGCGTCGACTCCGTGGCGCAACGGTAGCGCGTCTGACTCCAGATCAGAAGGTTGCGTGTTCAAATCACGTCGGGGTCACAATGAAATTTTCGTTTACGAAAGCCATAGGCGAGTATGTCAGTTTAATCAGATACCAAACGATTACGGAGAACGGACGAACAGAACTTGCTTGAAAAAAGCTACTAGTGCAATTTTCGCGTTCTGACATTAAGGTGAAGGCGCCGACTCGCACGTTTTCCAGGCGCGAAGTGTCTAGTATTTTTGATATTTATATCGTTTAACGCTAATATATAACTGAGAGATAATGATTACGCAATATTTTGCTCGATTAGACGTCTTTAGCCAGGCAGAGTATAATACTTTTCCTTAAGTTATGGGAACAGAAAGATCGTGAAAGGGGGTATAGCTCAGTCGTAGAGCATTCGACTGCAGATCGAGAGGTCCCCGGTTCAATCCCGGGTGCCCCCTTCATTTTTCAGTATCTCGAAAAAACAAATGACGATTGTCGCGGTGAGTTGCAAATACATGTTTGAGATGCACCCTGCACGCCATACCGAAGGCTTTGGAGCAACATTTCAATGGGGGGGATCGCAGCCCAGGGTCTTGCAGGTCATCGTCCTCCCGCCATGAGGTCGAACTGTACGAAATCCACTTGCTTGGGGGAAGAATCTTGTACACTGAATTTTGTAGAATATGGTGATAGGCAAAAGTTTTCTTGTACTGCTGCACGGAGAAACAAAAATTGGAGGAGCTGGGATTTGAACCCAGGACTTTCTGCATGCGAAGCAGACACTCTACCACTGAGTTACACCCCCGCCAGAGCAAGTACATCTGGGACGAGTGTCTCGTGGATCCTACTGTCATTATTTCTTAGGTTTGAACGGTACAGTAAGTGTTGGAGGAACCTATTCATGACAAGAGCTAAGCAGCGTCGACTCCGTGGCGCAACGGTAGCGCGTCTGACTCCAGATCAGAAGGTTGCGTGTTCAAATCACGTCGGGGTCACAATGAAATTTTCGTTTACGAAAGCCATAGGCGAGTATGTCAGTTTAATCAGATACCAAACGATTACGGAGAACGGACGAACAGAACTTGCTTGAAAAAAGCTACTAGTGCAATTTTCGCGTTCTGACATTAAGGTGAAGGCGCCGACTCGCACGTTTTCCAGGCGCGAAGTGTCTAGTATTTTTGATATTTATATCGTTTAACGCTAATATATAACTGAGAGATAATGATTACGCAATATTTTGCTCGATTAGACGTCTTTAGCCAGGCAGAGTATAATACTTTTCCTTAAGTTATGGGAACAGAAAGATCGTGAAAGGGGGTATAGCTCAGTCGTAGAGCATTCGACTGCAGATCGAGAGGTCCCCGGTTCAATCCCGGGTGCCCCCTTCATTTTTCAGTATCTCGAAAAAACAAATGACGATTGTCGCGGTGAGTTGCAAATACATGTTTGAGATGCACCCTGCACGCCATACCGAAGGCTTTGGAGCAACATTTCAATGGGGGGGATCGCAGCCCAGGGTCTTGCAGGTCATCGTCCTCCCGCCATGAGGTCGAACTGTACGAAATCCACTTGCTTGGGGGAAGAATCTTGTACACTGAATTTTGTAGAATATGGTGATAGGCAAAAGTTTTCTTGTACTGCTGCACGGAGAAACAAAAATTGGAGGAGCTGGGATTTGAACCCAGGACTTTCTGCATGCGAAGCAGACACTCTACCACTGAGTTACACCCCCGCCAGAGCGAGTACATCTGGGACGAGTGTCTCGTGGATCCTACTGTCATTATTTCTTAGGTTTGAACGGTACAGTAAGTGTTGGAGGAACCTATTCATGACAAGACCTAAGCAGCGTCGACTCCGTGGCGCAACGGTAGCGCGTCTGACTCCAGATCAGAAGGTTGCGTGTTCAAATCACGTCGGGGTCACAATGAAATTTTCGTTTACGAAAGCCATAGGCGAGTATGTCAGTTTAATCAGATACCAAACGATTACGGAGAACGGACGAACAGAACTTGCTTGAAAAAAGCTACTAGTGCAATTTTCGCGTTCTGACATTAAGGTGAAGGCGCCGACTCGCACGTTTTCCAGGCGCGAAGTGTCTAGTATTTTTGATATTTATATCGTTTAACGCTAATATATAACTGAGAGATAATGATTACGCAATATTTTGCTCGATTAGACGTCTTTAGCCAGGCAGAGTATAATACTTTTCCTTAAGTTATGGGAACAGAAAGATCGTGAAAGGGGGTATAGCTCAGTCGTAGAGCATTCGACTGCAGATCGAGAGGTCCCCGGTTCAATCCCGGGTGCCCCCTTCATTTTTCAGTATCTCGAAAAAACAAATGACGATTGTCGCGGTGAGTTGCAAATACATGTTTGAGATGCACCCTGCACGCCATACCGAAGGCTTTGGAGCAACATTTCAATGGGGGGGATCGCAGCCCAGGGTCTTGCAGGTCATCGTCCTCCCGCCATGAGGTCGAACTGTACGAAATCCACTTGCTTGGGGGAAGAATCTTGTACACTGAATTTTGTAGAATATGGTGATAGGCAAAAGTTTTCTTGTACTGCTGCACGGAGAAACAAAAATTGGAGGAGCTGGGATTTGAACCCAGGACTTTCTGCATGCGAAGCAGACACTCTACCACTGAGTTACACCCCCGCCAGAGCAAGTACATCTGGGACGAGTGTCTCGTGGATCCTACTGTCATTATTTCTTAGGTTTGAACGGTACAGTAAGTGTTGGAGGAACCTATTCATGACAAGACCTAAGCAGCGTCGACTCCGTGGCGCAACGGTAGCGCGTCTGACTCCAGATCAGAAGGTTGCGTGTTCAAATCACGTCGGGGTCACAATGAAATTTTCGTTTACGAAAGCCATAGGCGAGTATGTCAGTTTAATCAGATACCAAACGATTACGGAGAACGGACGAACAGAACTTGCTTGAAAAAAGCTACTAGTGCAATTTTCGCGTTCTGACATTAAGGTGAAGGCGCCGACTCGCACGTTTTCCAGGCGCGAAGTGTCTAGTATTTTTGATATTTATATCGTTTAACGCTAATATATAACTGAGAGATAATGATTACGCAATATTTTGCTCGATTAGACGTCTTTAGCCAGGCAGAGTATAATACTTTTCCTTAAGTTATGGGAACAGAAAGATCGTGAAAGGGGGTATAGCTCAGTCGTAGAGCATTCGACTGCAGATCGAGAGGTCCCCGGTTCAATCCCGGGTGCCCCCTTCATTTTTCAGTATCTCGAAAAAACAAATGACGATTGTCGCGGTGAGTTGCAAATACATGTTTGAGATGCACCCTGCACGCCATACCGAAGGCTTTGGAGCAACATTTCAATGGGGGGGATCGCAGCCCAGGGTCTTGCAGGTCATCGTCCTCCCGCCATGAGGTCGAACTGTACGAAATCCACTTGCTTGGGGGAAGAATCTTGTACACTGAATTTTGTAGAATATGGTGATAGGCAAAAGTTTTCTTGTACTGCTGCACGGAGAAACAAAAATTGGAGGAGCTGGGATTTGAACCCAGGACTTTCTGCATGCGAAGCAGACACTCTACCACTGAGTTACACCCCCGCCAGAGCAAGTACATCTGGGACGAGTGTCTCGTGGATCCTACTGTCATTATTTCTTAGGTTTGAACGGTACAGTAAGTGTTGGAGGAACCTATTCATGACAAGACCTAAGCAGCGTCGACTCCGTGGCGCAACGGTAGCGCGTCTGACTCCAGATCAGAAGGTTGCGTGTTCAAATCACGTCGGGGTCACAATGAAATTTTCGTTTACGAAAGCCATAGGCGAGTATGTCAGTTTAATCAGATACCAAACGATTACGGAGAACGGACGAACAGAACTTGCTTGAAAAAAGCTACTAGTGCAATTTTCGCGTTCTGACATTAAGGTGAAGGCGCCGACTCGCACGTTTTCCAGGCGCGAAGTGTCTAGTATTTTTGATATTTATATCGTTTAACGCTAATATATAACTGAGAGATAATGATTACGCAATATTTTGCTCGATTAGACGTCTTTAGCCAGGCAGAGTATAATACTTTTCCTTAAGTTATGGGAACAGAAAGATCGTGAAAGGGGGTATAGCTCAGTCGTAGAGCATTCGACTGCAGATCGAGAGGTCCCCGGTTCAATCCCGGGTGCCCCCTTCATTTTTCAGTATCTCGAAAAAACAAATGACGATTGTCGCGGTGAGTTGCAAATACATGTTTGAGATGCACCCTGCACGCCATACCGAAGGCTTTGGAGCAACATTTCAATGGGGGGGATCGCAGCCCAGGGTCTTGCAGGTCATCGTCCTCCCGCCATGAGGTCGAACTGTACGAAATCCACTTGCTTGGGGGAAGAATCTTGTACACTGAATTTTGTAGAATATGGTGATAGGCAAAAGTTTTCTTGTACTGCTGCACGGAGAAACAAAAATTGGAGGAGCTGGGATTTGAACCCAGGACTTTCTGCATGCAAAGCAGACACTCTACCACTGAGTTACACCCCCGCCAGAGCAAGTACATCTGGGACGAGTGTCTCGTGGATCCTACTGTCATTATTTCTTAGGTTTGAACGGTACAGTAAGTGTTGGAGGAACCTATTCATGACAAGACCTAAGCAGCGTCGACTCCGTGGCGCAACGGTAGCGCGTCTGACTCCAGATCAGAAGGTTGCGTGTTCAAATCACGTCGGGGTCACAATGAAATTTTCGTTTACGAAAGCCATAGGCGAGTATGTCAGTTTAATCAGATACCAAACGATTACGGAGAACGGACGAACAGAACTTGCTTGAAAAAAGCTACTAGTGCAATTTTCGCGTTCTGACATTAAGGTGAAGGCGCCGACTCGCACGTTTTCCAGGCGCGAAGTGTCTAGTATTTTTGATATTTATATCGTTTAACGCTAATATATAACTGAGAGATAATGATTACGCAATATTTTGCTCGATTAGACGTCTTTAGCCAGGCAGAGTATAATACTTTTCCTTAAGTTATGGGAACAGAAAGATCGTGAAAGGGGGTATAGCTCAGTCGTAGAGCATTCGACTGCAGATCGAGAGGTCCCCGGTTCAATCCCGGGTGCCCCCTTCATTTTTCAGTATCTCGAAAAAACAAATGACGATTGTCGCGGTGAGTTGCAAATACATGTTTGAGATGCACCCTGCACGCCATACCGAAGGCTTTGGAGCAACATTTCAATGGGGGGGATCGCAGCCCAGGGTCTTGCAGGTCATCGTCCTCCCGCCATGAGGTCGAACTGTACGAAATCCACTTGCTTGGGGGAAGAATCTTGTACACTGAATTTTGTAGAATATGGTGATAGGCAAAAGTTTTCTTGTACTGCTGCACGGAGAAACAAAAATTGGAGGAGCTGGGATTTGAACCCAGGACTTTCTGCATGCGTAGCAGACACTCTACCACTGAGTTACACCCCCGCCAGAGCAAGTACATCTGGGACGAGTGTCTCGTGGATCCTACTGTCATTATTTCTTAGGTTTGAACGGTACAGTAAGTGTTGGAGGAACCTATTCATGACAAGACCTAAGCAGCGTCGACTCCGTGGCGCAACGGTAGCGCGTCTGACTCCAGATCAGAAGGTTGCGTGTTCAAATCACGTCGGGGTCACAATGAAATTTTCGTTTACGAAAGCCATAGGCGAGTATGTCAGTTTAATCAGATACCAAACGATTACGGAGAACGGACGAACAGAACTTGCTTGAAAAAAGCTACTAGTGCAATTTTCGCGTTCTGACATTAAGGTGAAGGCGCCGACTCGCACGTTTTCCAGGCGCGAAGTGTCTAGTATTTTTGATATTTATATCGTTTAACGCTAATATATAACTGAGAGATAATGATTACGCAATATTTTGCTCGATTAGACGTCTTTAGCCAGGCAGAGTATAATACTTTTCCTTAAGTTATGGGAACAGAAAGATCGTGAAAGGGGGTATAGCTCAGTCGTAGAGCATTCGACTGCAGATCGAGAGGTCCCCGGTTCAATCCCGGGTGCCCCCTTCATTTTTCAGTATCTCGAAAAAACAAATGACGATTGTCGCGGTGAGTTGCAAATACATGTTTGAGATGCACCCTGCACGCCATACCGAAGGCTTTGGAGCAACATTTCAATGGGGGGGATCGCAGCCCAGGGTCTTGCAGGTCATCGTCCTCCCGCCATGAGGTCGAACTGTACGAAATCCACTTGCTTGGGGGAAGAATCTTGTACACTGAATTTTGTAGAATATGGTGATAGGCAAAAGTTTTCTTGTACTGCTGCACGGAGAAACAAAAATTGGAGGAGCTGGGATTTGAACCCAGGACTTTCTGCATGCGAAGCAGACACTCTACCACTGAGTTACACCCCCGCCAGAGCGAGTACATCTGTGACGAGTGTCTCGTGGATCCTACTGTCATTATTTCTTAGGTTTGAACGGTACAGTAAGTGTTGGAGGAACCTATTCATGACAAGACCTAAGCAGCGTCGACTCCGTGGCGCAACGGTAGCGCGTCTGACTCCAGATCAGAAGGTTGCGTGTTCAAATCACGTCGGGGTCACAATGAAATTTTCGTTTACGAAAGCCATAGGCGAGTATGTCAGTTTAATCAGATACCAAACGATTACGGAGAACGGACGAACAGAACTTGCTTGAAAAAAGCTACTAGTGCAATTTTCGCGTTCTGACATTAAGGTGAAGGCGCCGACTCGCACGTTTTCCAGGCGCGAAGTGTCTAGTATTTTTGATATTTATATCGTTTAACGCTAATATATAACTGAGAGATAATGATTACGCAATATTTTGCTCGATTAGACGTCTTTAGCCAGGCAGAGTATAATACTTTTCCTTAAGTTATGGGAACAGAAAGATCGTGAAAGGGGGTATAGCTCAGTCGTAGAGCATTCGACTGCAGATCGAGAGGTCCCCGGTTCAATCCCGGGTGCCCCCTTCATTTTTCAGTATCTCGAAAAAACAAATGACGATTGTCGCGGTGAGTTGCAAATACATGTTTGAGATGCACCCTGCACGCCATACCGAAGGCTTTGGAGCAACATTTCAATGGGGGGGATCGCAGCCCAGGGTCTTGCAGGTCATCGTCCTCCCGCCATGAGGTCGAACTGTACGAAATCCACTTGCTTGGGGGAAGAATCTTGTACACTGAATTTTGTAGAATATGGTGATAGGCAAAAGTTTTCTTGTACTGCTGCACGGAGAAACAAAAATTGGAGGAGCTGGGATTTGAACCCAGGACTTTCTGCATGCGAAGCAGACACTCTACCACTGAGTTACACCCCCGCCAGAGCGAGTACATCTGGGACGAGTGTCTCGTGGATCCTACTGTCATTATTTCTTAGGTTTGAACGGTACAGTAAGTGTTGGAGGAACCTATTCATGACAAGACCTAAGCAGCGTCGACTCCGTGGCGCAACGGTAGCGCGTCTGACTCCAGATCAGAAGGTTGCGTGTTCAAATCACGTCGGGGTCACAATGAAATTTTCGTTTACGAAAGCCATAGGCGAGTATGTCAGTTTAATCAGATACCAAACGATTACGGAGAACGGACGAACAGAACTTGCTTGAAAAAAGCTACTAGTGCAATTTTCGCGTTCTGACATTAAGGTGAAGGCGCCGACTCGCACGTTTTCCAGGCGCGAAGTGTCTAGTATTTTTGATATTTATATCGTTTAACGCTAATATATAACTGAGAGATAATGATTACGCAATATTTTGCTCGATTAGACGTCTTTAGCCAGGCAGAGTATAATACTTTTCCTTAAGTTATGGGAACAGAAAGATCGTGAAAGGGGGTATAGCTCAGTCGTAGAGCATTCGACTGCAGATCGAGAGGTCCCCGGTTCAATCCCGGGTGCCCCCTTCATTTTTCAGTATCTCGAAAAAACAAATGACGATTGTCGCGGTGAGTTGCAAATACATGTTTGAGATGCACCCTGCACGCCATACCGAAGGCTTTGGAGCAACATTTCAATGGGGGGGATCGCAGCCCAGGGTCTTGCAGGTCATCGTCCTCCCGCCATGAGGTCGAACTGTACGAAATCCACTTGCTTGGGGGAAGAATCTTGTACACTGAATTTTGTAGAATATGGTGATAGGCAAAAGTTTTCTTGTACTGCTGCACGGAGAAACAAAAATTGGAGGAGCTGGGATTTGAACCCAGGACTTCCTGCATGCGAAGCAGACACTCTACCACTGAGTTACACCCCCGCCAGAGCAAGTACATCTGGGACGAGTGTCTCGTGGATCCTACTGTCATTATTTCTTAGGTTTGAACGGTACAGTAAGTGTTGGAGGAACCTATTCATGACAAGACCTAAGCAGCGTCGACTCCGTGGCGCAACGGTAGCGCGTCTGACTCCAGATCAGAAGGTTGCGTGTTCAAATCACGTCGGGGTCACAATGAAATTTTCGTTTACGAAAGCCATAGGCGAGTATGTCAGTTTAATCAGATACCAAACGATTACGGAGAACGGACGAACAGAACTTGCTTGAAAAAAGCTACTAGTGCAATTTTCGCGTTCTGACATTAAGGTGAAGGCGCCGACTCGCACGTTTTCCAGGCGCGAAGTGTCTAGTATTTTTGATATTTATATCGTTTAACGCTAATATATAACTGAGAGATAATGATTACGCAATATTTTGCTCGATTAGACGTCTTTAGCCAGGCAGAGTATAATACTTTTCCTTAAGTTATGGGAACAGAAAGATCGTGAAAGGGGGTATAGCTCAGTCGTAGAGCATTCGACTGCAGATCGAGAGGTCCCCGGTTCAATCCCGGGTGCCCCCTTCATTTTTCAGTATCTCGAAAAAACAAATGACGATTGTCGCGGTGAGTTGCAAATACATGTTTGAGATGCACCCTGCACGCCATACCGAAGGCTTTGGAGCAACATTTCAATGGGGGGGATCGCAGCCCAGGGTCTTGCAGGTCATCGTCCTCCCGCCATGAGGTCGAACTGTACGAAATCCACTTGCTTGGGGGAAGAATCTTGTACACTGAATTTTGTAGAATATGGTGATAGGCAAAAGTTTTCTTGTACTGCTGCACGGAGAAACAAAAATTGGAGGAGCTGGGATTTGAACCCAGGACTTTCTGCATGCGAAGCAGACACTCTACCACTGAGTTACACCCCCGCCAGAGCAAGTACATCTGGGACGAGTGTCTCGTGGATCCTACTGTCATTATTTCTTAGGTTTGAACGGTACAGTAAGTGTTGGAGGAACCTATTCATGACAAGACCTAAGCAGCGTCGACTCCGTGGCGCAACGGTAGCGCGTCTGACTCCAGATCAGAAGGTTGCGTGTTCAAATCACGTCGGGGTCACAATGAAATTTTCGTTTACGAAAGCCATAGGCGAGTATGTCAGTTTAATCAGATACCAAACGATTACGGAGAACGGACGAACAGAACTTGCTTGAAAAAAGCTACTAGTGCAATTTTCGCGTTCTGACATTAAGGTGAAGGCGCCGACTCGCACGTTTTCCAGGCGCGAAGTGTCTAGTATTTTTGATATTTATATCGTTTAACGCTAATATATAACTGAGAGACAGAAAGATCGTGAAAGGGGGTATAGCTCAGTCGTAGAGCATTCGACTGCAGATCGAGAGGTCCCCGGTTCAATCCCGGGTGCCCCCTTCATTTTTCAGTATCTCGAAAAAACAAATGACGATTGTCGCGGTGAGTTGCAAATACATGTTTGAGATGCACCCTGCACGCCATACCGAAGGCTTTGGAGCAACATTTCAATGGGGGGGATCGCAGCCCAGGGTCTTGCAGGTCATCGTCCTCCCGCCATGAGGTCGAACTGTACGAAATCCACTTGCTTGGGGGAAGAATCTTGTACACTGAATTTTGTAGAATATGGTGATAGGCAAAAGTTTTCTTGTACTGCTGCACGGAGAAACAAAAATTGGAGGAGCTGGGATTTGAACCCAGGACTTTCTGCATGCGAAGCAGACACTCTACCACTGAGTTACACCCCCGCCAGAGCAAGTACATCTGGGACGAGTGTCTCGTGGATCCTACTGTCATTATTTCTTAGGTTTGAACGGTACAGTAAGTGTTGGAGGAACCTATTCATGACAAGACCTAAGCAGCGTCGACTCCGTGGCGCAACGGTAGCGCGTCTGACTCCAGATCAGAAGGTTGCGTGTTCAAATCACGTCGGGGTCACAATGAAATTTTCGTTTACGAAAGCCATAGGCGAGTATGTCAGTTTAATCAGATACCAAACGATTACGGAGAACGGACGAACAGAACTTGCTTGAAAAAAGCTACTAGTGCAATTTTCGCGTTCTGACATTAAGGTGAAGGCGCCGACTCGCACGTTTTCCAGGCGCGAAGTGTCTAGTATTTTTGATATTTATATCGTTTAACGCTAATATATAACTGAGAGATAATGATTACGCAATATTTTGCTCGATTAGACGTCTTTAGCCAGGCAGAGTATAATACTTTTCCTTAAGTTATGGGAACAGAAAGATCGTGAAAGGGGGTATAGCTCAGTCGTAGAGCATTCGACTGCAGATCGAGAGGTCCCCGGTTCAATCCCGGGTGCCCCCTTCATTTTTCAGTATCTCGAAAAAACAAATGACGATTGTCGCGGTGAGTTGCAAATACATGTTTGAGATGCACCCTGCACGCCATACCGAAGGCTTTGGAGCAACATTTCAATGGGGGGGATCGCAGCCCAGGGTCTTGCAGGTCATCGTCCTCCCGCCATGAGGTCGAACTGTACGAAATCCACTTGCTTGGGGGAAGAATCTTGTACACTGAATTTTGTAGAATATGGTGATAGGCAAAAGTTTTCTTGTACTGCTGCACGGAGAAACAAAAATTGGAGGAGCTGGGATTTGAACCCAGGACTTTCTGCATGCGAAGCAGACACTCTACCACTGAGTTACACCCCCGCCAGAGCGAGTACATCTGTGACGAGTGTCTCGTGGATCCTACTGTCATTATTTCTTAGGTTTGAACGGTACAGTAAGTGTTGGAGGAACCTATTCATGACAAGACCTAAGCAGCGTCGACTCCGTGGCGCAACGGTAGCGCGTCTGACTCCAGATCAGAAGGTTGCGTGTTCAAATCACGTCGGGGTCACAATGAAATTTTCGTTTACGAAAGCCATAGGCGAGTATGTCAGTTTAATCAGATACCAAACGATTACGGAGAACGGACGAACAGAACTTGCTTGAAAAAAGCTACTAGTGCAATTTTCGCGTTCTGACATTAAGGTGAAGGCGCCGACTCGCACGTTTTCCAGGCGCGAAGTGTCTAGTATTTTTGATATTTATATCGTTTAACGCTAATATATAACTGAGAGATAATGATTACGCAATATTTTGCTCGATTAGACGTCTTTAGCCAGGCAGAGTATAATACTTTTCCTTAAGTTATGGGAACAGAAAGATCGTGAAAGGGGGTATAGCTCAGTCGTAGAGCATTCGACTGCAGATCGAGAGGTCCCCGGTTCAATCCCGGGTGCCCCCTTCATTTTTCAGTATCTCGAAAAAACAAATGACGATTGTCGCGGTGAGTTGCAAATACATGTTTGAGATGCACCCTGCACGCCATACCGAAGGCTTTGGAGCAACATTTCAATGGGGGGGATCGCAGCCCAGGGTCTTGCAGGTCATCGTCCTCCCGCCATGAGGTCGAACTGTACGAAATCCACTTGCTTGGGGGAAGAATCTTGTACACTGAATTTTGTAGAATATGGTGATAGGCAAAAGTTTTCTTGTACTGCTGCACGGAGAAACAAAAATTGGAGGAGCTGGGATTTGAACCCAGGACTTTCTGCATGCGAAGCAGACACTCTACCACTGAGTTACACCCCCGCCAGAGCGAGTACATCTGGGACGAGTGTCTCGTGGATCCTACTGTCATTATTTCTTAGGTTTGAACGGTACAGTAAGTGTTGGAGGAACCTATTCATGACAAGACCTAAGCAGCGTCGACTCCGTGGCGCAACGGTAGCGCGTCTGACTCCAGATCAGAAGGTTGCGTGTTCAAATCACGTCGGGGTCACAATGAAATTTTCGTTTACGAAAGCCATAGGCGAGTATGTCAGTTTAATCAGATACCAAACGATTACGGAGAACGGACGAACAGAACTTGCTTGAAAAAAGCTACTAGTGCAATTTTCGCGTTCTGACATTAAGGTGAAGGCGCCGACTCGCACGTTTTCCAGGCGCGAAGTGTCTAGTATTTTTGATATTTATATCGTTTAACGCTAATATATAACTGAGAGATAATGATTACGCAATATTTTGCTCGATTAGACGTCTTTAGCCAGGCAGAGTATAATACTTTTCCTTAAGTTATGGGAACAGAAAGATCGTGAAAGGGGGTATAGCTCAGTCGTAGAGCATTCGACTGCAGATCGAGAGGTCCCCGGTTCAATCCCGGGTGCCCCCTTCATTTTTCAGTATCTCGAAAAAACAAATGACGATTGTCGCGGTGAGTTGCAAATACATGTTTGAGATGCACCCTGCACGCCATACCGAAGGCTTTGGAGCAACATTTCAATGGGGGGGATCGCAGCCCAGGGTCTTGCAGGTCATCGTCCTCCCGCCATGAGGTCGAACTGTACGAAATCCACTTGCTTGGGGGAAGAATCTTGTACACTGAATTTTGTAGAATATGGTGATAGGCAAAAGTTTTCTTGTACTGCTGCACGGAGAAACAAAAATTGGAGGAGCTGGGATTTGAACCCAGGACTTCCTGCATGCGAAGCAGACACTCTACCACTGAGTTACACCCCCGCCAGAGCAAGTACATCTGGGACGAGTGTCTCGTGGATCCTACTGTCATTATTTCTTAGGTTTGAACGGTACAGTAAGTGTTGGAGGAACCTATTCATGACAAGACCTAAGCAGCGTCGACTCCGTGGCGCAACGGTAGCGCGTCTGACTCCAGATCAGAAGGTTGCGTGTTCAAATCACGTCGGGGTCACAATGAAATTTTCGTTTACGAAAGCCATAGGCGAGTATGTCAGTTTAATCAGATACCAAACGATTACGGAGAACGGACGAACAGAACTTGCTTGAAAAAAGCTACTAGTGCAATTTTCGCGTTCTGACATTAAGGTGAAGGCGCCGACTCGCACGTTTTCCAGGCGCGAAGTGTCTAGTATTTTTGATATTTATATCGTTTAACGCTAATATATAACTGAGAGATAATGATTACGCAATATTTTGCTCGATTAGACGTCTTTAGCCAGGCAGAGTATAATACTTTTCCTTAAGTTATGGGAACAGAAAGATCGTGAAAGGGGGTATAGCTCAGTCGTAGAGCATTCGACTGCAGATCGAGAGGTCCCCGGTTCAATCCCGGGTGCCCCCTTCATTTTTCAGTATCTCGAAAAAACAAATGACGATTGTCGCGGTGAGTTGCAAATACATGTTTGAGATGCACCCTGCACGCCATACCGAAGGCTTTGGAGCAACATTTCAATGGGGGGGATCGCAGCCCAGGGTCTTGCAGGTCATCGTCCTCCCGCCATGAGGTCGAACTGTACGAAATCCACTTGCTTGGGGGAAGAATCTTGTACACTGAATTTTGTAGAATATGGTGATAGGCAAAAGTTTTCTTGTACTGCTGCACGGAGAAACAAAAATTGGAGGAGCTGGGATTTGAACCCAGGACTTTCTGCATGCGAAGCAGACACTCTACCACTGAGTTACACCCCCGCCAGAGCAAGTACATCTGGGACGAGTGTCTCGTGGATCCTACTGTCATTATTTCTTAGGTTTGAACGGTACAGTAAGTGTTGGAGGAACCTATTCATGACAAGACCTAAGCAGCGTCGACTCCGTGGCGCAACGGTAGCGCGTCTGACTCCAGATCAGAAGGTTGCGTGTTCAAATCACGTCGGGGTCACAATGAAATTTTCGTTTACGAAAGCCATAGGCGAGTATGTCAGTTTAATCAGATACCAAACGATTACGGAGAACGGACGAACAGAACTTGCTTGAAAAAAGCTACTAGTGCAATTTTCGCGTTCTGACATTAAGGTGAAGGCGCCGACTCGCACGTTTTCCAGGCGCGAAGTGTCTAGTATTTTTGATATTTATATCGTTTAACGCTAATATATAACTGAGAGACAGAAAGATCGTGAAAGGGGGTATAGCTCAGTCGTAGAGCATTCGACTGCAGATCGAGAGGTCCCCGGTTCAATCCCGGGTGCCCCCTTCATTTTTCAGTATCTCGAAAAAACAAATGACGATTGTCGCGGTGAGTTGCAAATACATGTTTGAGATGCACCCTGCACGCCATACCGAAGGCTTTGGAGCAACATTTCAATGGGGGGGATCGCAGCCCAGGGTCTTGCAGGTCATCGTCCTCCCGCCATGAGGTCGAACTGTACGAAATCCACTTGCTTGGGGGAAGAATCTTGTACACTGAATTTTGTAGAATATGGTGATAGGCAAAAGTTTTCTTGTACTGCTGCACGGAGAAACAAAAATTGGAGGAGCTGGGATTTGAACCCAGGACTTTCTGCATGCGAAGCAGACACTCTACCACTGAGTTACACCCCCGCCAGAGCAAGTACATCTGGGACGAGTGTCTCGTGGATCCTACTGTCATTATTTCTTAGGTTTGAACGGTACAGTAAGTGTTGGAGGAACCTATTCATGACAAGACCTAAGCAGCGTCGACTCCGTGGCGCAACGGTAGCGCGTCTGACTCCAGATCAGAAGGTTGCGTGTTCAAATCACGTCGGGGTCACAATGAAATTTTCGTTTACGAAAGCCATAGGCGAGTATGTCAGTTTAATCAGATACCAAACGATTACGGAGAACGGACGAACAGAACTTGCTTGAAAAAAGCTACTAGTGCAATTTTCGCGTTCTGACATTAAGGTGAAGGCGCCGACTCGCACGTTTTCCAGGCGCGAAGTGTCTAGTATTTTTGATATTTATATCGTTTAACGCTAATATATAACTGAGAGATAATGATTACGCAATATTTTGCTCGATTAGACGTCTTTAGCCAGGCAGAGTATAATACTTTTGCTTAAGTTATGGGAACAGAAAGATCGTGAAAGGGGGTATAGCTCAGTCGTAGAGCATTCGACTGCAGATCGAGAGGTCCCCGGTTCAATCCCGGGTGCCCCCTTCATTTTTCAGTATCTCGAAAAAACAAATGACGATTGTCGCGGTGAGTTGCAAATACATGTTTGAGATGCACCCTGCACGCCATACCGAAGGCTTTGGAGCAACATTTCAATGGGGGGGATCGCAGCCCAGGGTCTTGCAGGTCATCGTCCTCCCGCCATGAGGTCGAACTGTACGAAATCCACTTGCTTGGGGGAAGAATCTTGTACACTGAATTTTGTAGAATATGGTGATAGGCAAAAGTTTTCTTGTACTGCTGCACGGAGAAACAAAAATTGGAGGAGCTGGGATTTGAACCCAGGACTTTCTGCATGCGAAGCAGACACTCTACCACTGAGTTACACCCCCGCCAGAGCAAGTACATCTGGGACGAGTGTCTCGTGGATCCTACTGTCATTATTTCTTAGGTTTGAACGGTACAGTAAGTGTTGGAGGAACCTATTCATGACAAGACCTAAGCAGCGTCGACTCCGTGGCGCAACGGTAGCGCGTCTGACTCCAGATCAGAAGGTTGCGTGTTCAAATCACGTCGGGGTCACAATGAAATTTTCGTTTACGAAAGCCATAGGCGAGTATGTCAGTTTAATCAGATACCAAACGATTACGGAGAACGGACGAACAGAACTTGCTTGAAAAAAGCTACTAGTGCAATTTTCGCGTTCTGACATTAAGGTGAAGGCGCCGACTCGCACGTTTTCCAGGCGCGAAGTGTCTAGTATTTTTGATATTTATATCGTTTAACGCTAATATATAACTGAGAGATAATGATTACGCAATATTTTGCTCGATTAGACGTCTTTAGCCAGGCAGAGTATAATACTTTTCCTTAAGTTATGGGAACAGAAAGATCGTGAAAGGGGGTATAGCTCAGTCGTAGAGCATTCGACTGCAGATCGAGAGGTCCCCGGTTCAATCCCGGGTGCCCCCTTCATTTTTCAGTATCTCGAAAAAACAAATGACGATTGTCGCGGTGAGTTGCAAATACATGTTTGAGATGCACCCTGCACGCCATACCGAAGGCTTTGGAGCAACATTTCAATGGGGGGGATCGCAGCCCAGGGTCTTGCAGGTCATCGTCCTCCCGCCATGAGGTCGAACTGTACGAAATCCACTTGCTTGGGGGAAGAATCTTGTACACTGAATTTTGTAGAATATGGTGATAGGCAAAAGTTTTCTTGTACTGCTGCACGGAGAAACAAAAATTGGAGGAGCTGGGATTTGAACCCAGGACTTTCTGCATGCGAAGCAGACACTCTACCACTGAGTTACACCCCCGCCAGAGCAAGTACATCTGGGACGAGTGTCTCGTGGATCCTACTGTCATTATTTCTTAGGTTTGAACGGTACAGTAAGTGTTGGAGGAACCTATTCATGACAAGACCTAAGCAGCGTCGACTCCGTGGCGCAACGGTAGCGCGTCTGACTCCAGATCAGAAGGTTGCGTGTTCAAATCACGTCGGGGTCACAATGAAATTTTCGTTTACGAAAGCCATAGGCGAGTATGTCAGTTTAATCAGATACCAAACGATTACGGAGAACGGACGAACAGAACTTGCTTGAAAAAAGCTACTAGTGCAATTTTCGCGTTCTGACATTAAGGTGAAGGCGCCGACTCGCACGTTTTCCAGGCGCGAAGTGTCTAGTATTTTTGATATTTATATCGTTTAACGCTAATATATAACTGAGAGATAATGATTACGCAATATTTTGCTCGATTAGACGTCTTTAGCCAGGCAGAGTATAATACTTTTCCTTACGTTATGGGAACAGAAAGATCGTGAAAGGGGGTATAGCTCAGTCGTAGAGCATTCGACTGCAGATCGAGAGGTCCCCGGTTCAATCCCGGGTGCCCCCTTCATTTTTCAGTATCTCGAAAAAACAAATGACGATTGTCGCGGTGAGTTGCAAATACATGTTTGAGATGCACCCTGCACGCCATACCGAAGGCTTTGGAGCAACATTTCAATGGGGGGGATCGCAGCCCAGGGTCTTGCAGGTCATCGTCCTCCCGCCATGAGGTCGAACTGTACGAAATCCACTTGCTTGGGGGAAGAATCTTGTACACTGAATTTTGTAGAATATGGTGATAGGCAAAAGTTTTCTTGTACTGCTGCACGGAGAAACAAAAATTGGAGGAGCTGGGATTTGAACCCAGGACTTTCTGCATGCGAAGCAGACACTCTACCACTGAGTTACACCCCCGCCAGAGCAAGTACATCTGGGACGAGTGTCTCGTGGATCCTACTGTCATTATTTCTTAGGTTTGAACGGTACAGTAAGTGTTGGAGGAACCTATTCATGACAAGACCTAAGCAGCGTCGACTCCGTGGCGCAACGGTAGCGCGTCTGACTCCAGATCAGAAGGTTGCGTGTTCAAATCACGTCGGGGTCACAATGAAATTTTCGTTTACGAAAGCCATAGGCGAGTATGTCAGTTTAATCAGATACCAAACGATTACGGAGAACGGACGAACAGAACTTGCTTGAAAAAAGCTACTAGTGCAATTTTCGCGTTCTGACATTAAGGTGAAGGCGCCGACTCGCACGTTTTCCAGGCGCGAAGTGTCTAGTATTTTTGATATTTATATCGTTTAACGCTAATATATAACTGAGAGATAATGATTACGCAATATTTTGCTCGATTAGACGTCTTTAGCCAGGCAGAGTATAATACTCTTCCTTAAGTTATGTGAACAGAAAGATCGTGAAAGGGGGTATAGCTCAGTCGTAGAGCATTCGACTGCAGATCGAGAGGTCCCCGGTTCAATCCCGGGTGCCCCCTTCATATTTCAGTATCTCGAAAAAACAAATGACGATTGTCGCGGTGAGTTGCAAATACATGTTTGAGATGCACCCTGCACGCCATACCGAAGGCTTTGGAGCAACATTTCAATGGGGGGGATCGCAGCCCAGGGTCTTTCAGGTCATCGTCCTCCCGCCATGAGGTCGAACTGTACGAAATCCACTTGCTTGGGGGAAGAATCTTGTACACTGAATTTTGTAGAATATGGTGATAGGCAAAAGTTTTCTTGTACTGCTGCACGGAGAAACAAAAATTGGAGGAGCTGGGATTTGAACCCAGGACTTTCTGCATGCGAAGCAGACACTCTACCACTGAGTTACACCCCCGCCAGAGCAAGTACATCTGGGACGAGTGTCTCGTGGATCCTACTGTCATTATTTCTTAGGTTTGAACGGTACAGTAAGTGTTGGAGGAACCTATTCATGACAAGACCTAAGCAGCGTCGACTCCGTGGCGCAACGGTAGCGCGTCTGACTCCAGATCAGAAGGTTGCGTGTTCAAATCACGTCGGGGTCACAATGAAATTTTCGTTTACGAAAGCCATAGGCGAGTATGTCAGTTTAATCAGATACCAAACGATTACGGAGAACGGACGAACAGAACTTGCTTGAAAAAAGCTACTAGTGCAATTTTCGCGTTCTGACATTAAGGTGAAGGCGCCGACTCGCACGTTTTCCAGGCGCGAAGTGTCTAGTATTTTTGATATTTATATCGTTTAACGCTAATATATAACTGAGAGATAATGATTACGCAATATTTTGCTCGATTAGACGTCTTTAGCCAGGCAGAGTATAATACTTTTCCTTAAGTTATGGGAACAGAAAGATCGTGAAAGGGGGTATAGCTCAGTCGTAGAGCATTCGACTGCAGATCGAGAGGTCCCCGGTTCAATCCCGGGTGCCCCCTTCATTTTTCAGTATCTCGAAAAAACAAATGACGATTGTCGCGGTGAGTTGCAAATACATGTTTGAGATGCACCCTGCACGCCATACCGAAGGCTTTGGAGCAACATTTCAATGGGGGGGATCGCAGCCCAGGGTCTTGCAGGTCATCGTCCTCCCGCCATGAGGTCGAACTGTACGAAATCCACTTGCTTGGGGGAAGAATCTTGTACACTGAATTTTGTAGAATATGGTGATAGGCAAAAGTTTTCTTGTACTGCTGCACGGAGAAACAAAAATTGGAGGAGCTGGGATTTGAACCCAGGACTTTCTGCATGCGAAGCAGACACTCTACCACTGAGTTACACCCCCGCCAGAGCAAGTACATCTGGGACGAGTGTCTCGTGGATCCTACTGTCATTATTTCTTAGGTTTGAACGGTACAGTAAGTGTTGGAGGAACCTATTCATGACAAGACCTAAGCAGCGTCGACTCCGTGGCGCAACGGTAGCGCGTCTGACTCCAGATCAGAAGGTTGCGTGTTCAAATCACGTCGGGGTCACAATGAAATTTTCGTTTACGAAAGCCATAGGCGAGTATGTCAGTTTAATCAGATACCAAACGATTACGGAGAACGGACGAACAGAACTTGCTTGAAAAAAGCTACTAGTGCAATTTTCGCGTTCTGACATTAAGGTGAAGGCGCCGACTCGCACGTTTTCCAGGCGCGAAGTGTCTAGTATTTTTGATATTTATATCGTTTAACGCTAATATATAACTGAGAGATAATGATTACGCAATATTTTGCTCGATTAGACGTCTTTAGCCAGGCAGAGTATAATACTTTTCCTTAAGTTATGGGAACAGAAAGATCGTGAAAGGGGGTATAGCTCAGTCGTAGAGCATTCGACTGCAGATCGAGAGGTCCCCGGTTCAATCCCGGGTGCCCCCTTCATTTTTCAGTATCTCGAAAAAACAAATGACGATTGTCGCGGTGAGTTGCAAATACATGTTTGAGATGCACCCTGCACGCCATACCGAAGGCTTTGGAGCAACATTTCAATGGGGGGGATCGCAGCCCAGGGTCTTGCAGGTCATCGTCCTCCCGCCATGAGGTCGAACTGTACGAAATCCACTTGCTTGGGGGAAGAATCTTGTACACTGAATTTTGTAGAATATGGTGATAGGCAAAAGTTTTCTTGTACTGCTGCACGGAGAAACAAAAATTGGAGGAGCTGGGATTTGAACCCAGGACTTTCTGCATGCGAAGCAGACACTCTACCACTGAGTTACACCCCCGCCAGAGCAAGTACATCTGGGACGAGTGTCTCGTGGATCCTACTGTCATTATTTCTTAGGTTTGAACGGTACAGTAAGTGTTGGAGGAACCTATTCATGACAAGACCTAAGCAGCGTCGACTCCGTGGCGCAACGGTAGCGCGTCTGACTCCAGATCAGAAGGTTGCGTGTTCAAATCACGTCGGGGTCACAATGAAATTTTCGTTTACGAAAGCCATAGGCGAGTATGTCAGTTTAATCAGATACCAAACGATTACGGAGAACGGACGAACAGAACTTGCTTGAAAAAAGCTACTAGTGCAATTTTCGCGTTCTGACATTAAGGTGAAGGCGCCGACTCGCACGTTTTCCAGGCGCGAAGTGTCTAGTATTTTTGATATTTATATCGTTTAACGCTAATATATAACTGAGAGATAATGATTACGCAATATTTTGCTCGATTAGACGTCTTTAGCCAGGCAGAGTATAATACTTTTCCTTAAGTTATGGGAACAGAAAGATCGTGAAAGGGGGTATAGCTCAGTCGTAGAGCATTCGACTGCAGATCGAGAGGTCCCCGGTTCAATCCCGGGTGCCCCCTTCATTTTTCAGTATCTCGAAAAAACAAATGACGATTGTCGCGGTGAGTTGCAAATACATGTTTGAGATGCACCCTGCACGCCATACCGAAGGCTTTGGAGCAACATTTCAATGGGGGGGATCGCAGCCCAGGGTCTTGCAGGTCATCGTCCTCCCGCCATGAGGTCGAACTGTACGAAATCCACTTGCTTGGGGGAAGAATCTTGTACACTGAATTTTGTAGAATATGGTGATAGGCAAAAGTTTTCTTGTACTGCTGCACGGAGAAACAAAAATTGGAGGAGCTGGGATTTGAACCCAGGACTTTCTGCATGCGAAGCAGACACTCTACCACTGAGTTACACCCCCGCCAGAGCAAGTACATCTGGGACGAGTGTCTCGTGTATCCTACTGTCATTATTTCTTAGGTTTGAACGGTACAGTAAGTGTTGGAGGAACCTATTCATGACAAGACCTAAGCAGCGTCGACTCCGTGGCGCAACGGTAGCGCGTCTGACTCCAGATCAGAAGGTTGCGTGTTCAAATCACGTCGGGGTCACAATGAAATTTTCGTTTACGAAAGCCATAGGCGAGTATGTCAGTTTAATCAGATACCAAACGATTACGGAGAACGGACGAACAGAACTTGCTTGAAAAAAGCTACTAGTGCAATTTTCGCGTTCTGACATTAAGGTGAAGGCGCCGACTCGCACGTTTTCCAGGCGCGAAGTGTCTAGTATTTTTGATATTTATATCGTTTAACGCTAATATATAACTGAGAGATAATGATTACGCAATATTTTGCTCGATTAGACGTCTTTAGCCAGGCAGAGTATAATACTTTTCCTTAAGTTATGGGAACAGAAAGATCGTGAAAGGGGGTATAGCTCAGTCGTAGAGCATTCGACTGCAGATCGAGAGGTCCCCGGTTCAATCCCGGGTGCCCCCTTCATTTTTCAGTATCTCGAAAAAACAAATGACGATTGTCGCGGTGAGTTGCAAATACATGTTTGAGATGCACCCTGCACGCCATACCGAAGGCTTTGGAGCAACATTTCAATGGGGGGGATCGCAGCCCAGGGTCTTGCAGGTCATCGTCCTCCCGCCATGAGGTCGAACTGTACGAAATCCACTTGCTTGGGGGAAGAATCTTGTACACTGAATTTTGTAGAATATGGTGATAGGCAAAAGTTTTCTTGTACTGCTGCACGGAGAAACAAAAATTGGAGGAGCTGGGATTTGAACCCAGGACTTTCTGCATGCGAAGCAGACACTCTACCACTGAGTTACACCCCCGCCAGAGCAAGTACATCTGGGACGAGTGTCTCGTGGATCCTACTGTCATTATTTCTTAGGTTTGAACGGTACAGTAAGTGTTGGAGGAACCTATTCATGACAAGACCTAAGCAGCGTCGACTCCGTGGCGCAACGGTAGCGCGTCTGACTCCAGATCAGAAGGTTGCGTGTTCAAATCACGTCGGGGTCACAATGAAATTTTCGTTTACGAAAGCCATAGGCGAGTATGTCAGTTTAATCAGATACCAAACGATTACGGAGAACGGACGAACAGAACTTGCTTGAAAAAAGCTACTAGTGCAATTTTCGCGTTCTGACATTAAGGTGAAGGCGCCGACTCGCACGTTTTCCAGGCGCGAAGTGTCTAGTATTTTTGATATTTATATCGTTTAACGCTAATATATAACTGAGAGATAATGATTACGCAATATTTTGCTCGATTAGACGTCTTTAGCCAGGCAGAGTATAATACTTTTCCTTAAGTTATGGGAACAGAAAGATCGTGAAGGGGGGTATAGCTCAGTCGTAGAGCATTCGACTGCAGATCGAGAGGTCCCCGGTTCAATCCCGGGTGCCCCCTTCATTTTTCAGTATCTCGAAAAAACAAATGACGATTGTCGCGGTGAGTTGCAAATACATGTTTGAGATGCACCCTGCACGCCATACCGAAGGCTTTGGAGCAACATTTCAATGGGGGGGATCGCAGCCCAGGGTCTTGCAGGTCATCGTCCTCCCGCCATGAGGTCGAACTGTACGAAATCCACTTGCTTGGGGGAAGAATCTTGTACACTGAATTTTGTAGAATATGGTGATAGGCAAAAGTTTTCTTGTACTGCTGCACGGAGAAACAAAAATTGGAGGAGCTGGGATTTGAACCCAGGACTTTCTGCATGCGAAGCAGACACTCTACCACTGAGTTACACCCCCGCCAGAGCAAGTACATCTGGGACGAGTGTCTCGTGGATCCTACTGTCATTATTTCTTAGGTTTGAACGGTACAGTAAGTGTTGGAGGAACCTATTCATGACAAGACCTAAGCAGCGTCGACTCCGTGGCGCAACGGTAGCGCGTCTGACTCCAGATCAGAAGGTTGCGTGTTCAAATCACGTCGGGGTCACAATGAAATTTTCGTTTACGAAAGCCATAGGCGAGTATGTCAGTTTAATCAGATACCAAACGATTACGGAGAACGGACGAACAGAACTTGCTTGAAAAAAGCTACTAGTGCAATTTTCGCGTTCTGACATTAAGGTGAAGGCGCCGACTCGCACGTTTTCCAGGCGCGAAGTGTCTAGTATTTTTGATATTTATATCGTTTAACGCTAATATATAACTGAGAGATAATGATTACGCAATATTTTGCTCGATTAGACGTCTTTAGCCAGGCAGAGTATAATACTTTTCCTTAAGTTATGGGAACAGAAAGATCGTGAAGGGGGGTATAGCTCAGTCGTAGAGCATTCGACTGCAGATCGAGAGGTCCCCGGTTCAATCCCGGGTGCCCCCTTCATTTTTCAGTATCTCGAAAAAACAAATGACGATTGTCGCGGTGAGTTGCAAATACATGTTTGAGATGCACCCTGCACGCCATACCGAAGGCTTTGGAGCAACATTTCAATGGGGGGGATCGCAGCCCAGGGTCTTGCAGGTCATCGTCCTCCCGCCATGAGGTCGAACTGTACGAAATCCACTTGCTTGGGGGAAGAATCTTGTACACTGAATTTTGTAGAATATGGTGATAGGCAAAAGTTTTCTTGTACTGCTGCACGGAGAAACAAAAATTGGAGGAGCTGGGATTTGAACCCAGGACTTTCTGCATGCGAAGCAGACACTCTACCACTGAGTTACACCCCCGCCAGAGCAAGTACATCTGGGACGAGTGTCTCGTGGATCCTACTGTCATTATTTCTTAGGTTTGAACGGTACAGTAAGTGTTGGAGGAACCTATTCATGACAAGACCTAAGCAGCGTCGACTCCGTGGCGCAACGGTAGCGCGTCTGACTCCAGATCAGAAGGTTGCGTGTTCAAATCACGTCGGGGTCACAATGAAATTTTCGTTTACGAAAGCCATAGGCGAGTATGTCAGTTTAATCAGATACCAAACGATTACGGAGAACGGACGAACAGAACTTGCTTGAAAAAAGCTACTAGTGCAATTTTCGCGTTCTGACATTAAGGTGAAGGCGCCGACTCGCACGTTTTCCAGGCGCGAAGTGTCTAGTATTTTTGATATTTATATCGTTTAACGCTAATATATAACTGAGAGATAATGATTACGCAATATTTTGCTCGATTAGACGTCTTTAGCCAGGCAGAGTATAATACTTTTCCTTAAGTTATGGGAACAGAAAGATCGTGAAAGGGGGTATAGCTCAGTCGTAGAGCATTCGACTGCAGATCGAGAGGTCCCCGGTTCAATCCCGGGTGCCCCCTTCATTTTTCAGTATCTCGAAAAAACAAATGACGATTGTCGCGGTGAGTTGCAAATACATGTTTGAGATGCACCCTGCACGCCATACCGAAGGCTTTGGAGCAACATTTCAATGGGGGGGATCGCAGCCCAGGGTCTTGCAGGTCATCGTCCTCCCGCCATGAGGTCGAACTGTACGAAATCCACTTGCTTGGGGGAAGAATCTTGTACACTGAATTTTGTAGAATATGGTGATAGGCAAAAGTTTTCTTGTACTGCTGCACGGAGAAACAAAAATTGGAGGAGCTGGGATTTGAACCCAGGACTTTCTGCATGCGAAGCAGACACTCTACCACTGAGTTACACCCCCGCCAGAGCAAGTACATCTGGGACGAGTGTCTCGTGGATCCTACTGTCATTATTTCTTAGGTTTGAACGGTACAGTAAGTGTTGGAGGAACCTATTCATGACAAGACCTAAGCAGCGTCGACTCCGTGGCGCAACGGTAGCGCGTCTGACTCCAGATCAGAAGGTTGCGTGTTCAAATCACGTCGGGGTCACAATGAAATTTTCGTTTACGAAAGCCATAGGCGAGTATGTCAGTTTAATCAGATACCAAACGATTACGGAGAACGGACGAACAGAACTTGCTTGAAAAAAGCTACTAGTGCAATTTTCGCGTTCTGACATTAAGGTGAAGGCGCCGACTCGCACGTTTTCCAGGCGCGAAGTGTCTAGTATTTTTGATATTTATATCGTTTAACGCTAATATATAACTGAGAGATAATGATTACGCAATATTTTGCTCGATTAGACGTCTTTAGCCAGGCAGAGTATAATACTTTTCCTTAAGTTATGGGAACAGAAAGATCGTGAAAGGGGGTATAGCTCAGTCGTAGAGCATTCGACTGCAGATCGAGAGGTCCCCGGTTCAATCCCGGGTGCCCCCTTCATTTTTCAGTATCTCGAAAAAACAAATGACGATTGTCGCGGTGAGTTGCAAATACATGTTTGAGATGCACCCTGCACGCCATACCGAAGGCTTTGGAGCAACATTTCAATGGGGGGGATCGCAGCCCAGGGTCTTGCAGGTCATCGTCCTCCCGCCATGAGGTCGAACTGTACGAAATCCACTTGCTTGGGGGAAGAATCTTGTACACTGAATTTTGTAGAATATGGTGATAGGCAAAAGTTTTCTTGTACTGCTGCACGGAGAAACAAAAATTGGAGGAGCTGGGATTTGAACCCAGGACTTTCTGCATGCGAAGCAGACACTCTACCACTGAGTTACACCCCCGCCAGAGCAAGTACATCTGGGACGAGTGTCTCGTGGATCCTACTGTCATTATTTCTTAGGTTTGAACGGTACAGTAAGTGTTGGAGGAACCTATTCATGACAAGACCTAAGCAGCGTCGACTCCGTGGCGCAACGGTAGCGCGTCTGACTCCAGATCAGAAGGTTGCGTGTTCAAATCACGTCGGGGTCACAATGAAATTTTCGTTTACGAAAGCCATAGGCGAGTATGTCAGTTTAATCAGATACCAAACGATTACGGAGAACGGACGAACAGAACTTGCTTGAAAAAAGCTACTAGTGCAATTTTCGCGTTCTGACATTAAGGTGAAGGCGCCGACTCGCACGTTTTCCAGGCGCGAAGTGTCTAGTATTTTTGATATTTATATCGTTTAACGCTAATATATAACTGAGAGATAATGATTACGCAATATTTTGCTCGATTAGACGTCTTTAGCCAGGCAGAGTATAATACTTTTCCTTAAGTTATGGGAACAGAAAGATCGTGAAAGGGGGTATAGCTCAGTTGTAGAGCATTCGACTGCAGATCGAGAGGTCCCCGGTTCAATCCCGGGTGCCCCCTTCATTTTTCAGTATCTCGAAAAAACAAATGACGATTGTCGCGGTGAGTTGCAAATACATGTTTGAGATGCACCCTGCACGCCATACCGAAGGCTTTGGAGCAACATTTCAATGGGGGGGATCGCAGCCCAGGGTCTTGCAGGTCATCGTCCTCCCGCCATGAGGTCGAACTGTACGAAATCCACTTGCTTGGGGGAAGAATCTTGTACACTGAATTTTGTAGAATATGGTGATAGGCAAAAGTTTTCTTGTACTGCTGCACGGAGAAACAAAAATTGGAGGAGCTGGGATTTGAACCCAGGACTTTCTGCATGCGAAGCAGACACTCTACCACTGAGTTACACCCCCGCCAGAGCAAGTACATCTGGGACGAGTGTCTCGTGGATCCTACTGTCATTATTTCTTAGGTTTGAACGGTACAGTAAGTGTTGGAGGAACCTATTCATGACAAGACCTAAGCAGCGTCGACTCCGTGGCGCAACGGTAGCGCGTCTGACTCCAGATCAGAAGGTTGCGTGTTCAAATCACGTCGGGGTCACAATGAAATTTTCGTTTACGAAAGCCATAGGCGAGTATGTCAGTTTAATCAGATACCAAACGATTACGGAGAACGGACGAACAGAACTTGCTTGAAAAAAGCTACTAGTGCAATTTTCGCGTTCTGACATTAAGGTGAAGGCGCCGACTCGCACGTTTTCCAGGCGCGAAGTGTCTAGTATTTTTGATATTTATATCGTTTAACGCTAATATATAACTGAGAGATAATGATTACGCAATATTTTGCTCGATTAGACGTCTTTAGCCAGGCAGAGTATAATACTTTTCCTTAAGTTATGGGAACAGAAAGATCGTGAAAGGGGGTATAGCTCAGTCGTAGAGCATTCGACTGCAGATCGAGAGGTCCCCGGTTCAATCCCGGGTGCCCCCTTCATTTTTCAGTATCTCGAAAAAACAAATGACGATTGTCGCGGTGAGTTGCAAATACATGTTTGAGATGCACCCTGCACGCCATACCGAAGGCTTTGGAGCAACATTTCAATGGGGGGGATCGCAGCCCAGGGTCTTGCAGGTCATCGTCCTCCCGCCATGAGGTCGAACTGTACGAAATCCACTTGCTTGGGGGAAGAATCTTGTACACTGAATTTTGTAGAATATGGTGATAGGCAAAAGTTTTCTTGTACTGCTGCACGGAGAAACAAAAATTGGAGGAGCTGGGATTTGAACCCAGGACTTTCTGCATGCGAAGCAGACACTCTACCACTGAGTTACACCCCCGCCAGAGCAAGTACATCTGGGACGAGTGTCTCGTGGATCCTACTGTCATTATTTCTTAGGTTTGAACGGTACAGTAAGTGTTGGAGGAACCTATTCATGACAAGACCTAAGCAGCGTCGACTCCGTGGCGCAACGGTAGCGCGTCTGACTCCAGATCAGAAGGTTGCGTGTTCAAATCACGTCGGGGTCACAATGAAATTTTCGTTTACGAAAGCCATAGGCGAGTATGTCAGTTTAATCAGATACCAAACGATTACGGAGAACGGACGAACAGAACTTGCTTGAAAAAAGCTACTAGTGCAATTTTCGCGTTCTGACATTAAGGTGAAGGCGCCGACTCGCACGTTTTCCAGGCGCGAAGTGTCTAGTATTTTTGATATTTATATCGTTTAACGCTAATATATAACTGAGAGATAATGATTACGCAATATTTTGCTCGATTAGACGTCTTTAGCCAGGCAGAGTATAATACTTTTCCTTAAGTTATGGGAACAGAAAGATCGTGAAAGGGGGTATAGCTCAGTCGTAGAGCATTCGACTGCAGATCGAGAGGTCCCCGGTTCAATCCCGGGTGCCCCCTTCATTTTTCAGTATCTCGAAAAAACAAATGACGATTGTCGCGGTGAGTTGCAAATACATGTTTGAGATGCACCCTGCACGCCATACCGAAGGCTTTGGAGCAACATTTCAATGGGGGGGATCGCAGCCCAGGGTCTTGCAGGTCATCGTCCTCCCGCCATGAGGTCGAACTGTACGAAATCCACTTGCTTGGGGGAAGAATCTTGTACACTGAATTTTGTAGAATATGGTGATAGGCAAAAGTTTTCTTGTACTGCTGCACGGAGAAACAAAAATTGGAGGAGCTGGGATTTGAACCCAGGACTTTCTGCATGCGAAGCAGACACTCTACCACTGAGTTACACCCCCGCCAGAGCAAGTACATCTGGGACGAGTGTCTCGTGGATCCTACTGTCATTATTTCTTAGGTTTGAACGGTACAGTAAGTGTTGGAGGAACCTATTCATGACAAGACCTAAGCAGCGTCGACTCCGTGGCGCAACGGTAGCGCGTCTGACTCCAGATCAGAAGGTTGCGTGTTCAAATCACGTCGGGGTCACAATGAAATTTTCGTTTACGAAAGCCATAGGCGAGTATGTCAGTTTAATCAGATACCAAACGATTACGGAGAACGGACGAACAGAACTTGCTTGAAAAAAGCTACTAGTGCAATTTTCGCGTTCTGACATTAAGGTGAAGGCGCCGACTCGCACGTTTTCCAGGCGCGAAGTGTCTAGTATTTTTGATATTTATATCGTTTAACGCTAATATATAACTGAGAGATAATGATTACGCAATATTTTGCTCGATTAGACGTCTTTAGCCAGGCAGAGTATAATACTTTTCCTTAAGTTATGGGAACAGAAAGATCGTGAAAGGGGTTATAGCTCAGTCGTAGAGCATTCGACTGCAGATCGAGAGGTCCCCGGTTCAATCCCGGGTGCCCCCTTCATTTTTCAGTATCTCGAAAAAACAAATGACGATTGTCGCGGTGAGTTGCAAATACATGTTTGAGATGCACCCTGCACGCCATACCGAAGGCTTTGGAGCAACATTTCAATGGGGGGGATCGCAGCCCAGGGTCTTGCAGGTCATCGTCCTCCCGCCATGAGGTCGAACTGTACGAAATCCACTTGCTTGGGGGAAGAATCTTGTACACTGAATTTTGTAGAATATGGTGATAGGCAAAAGTTTTCTTGTACTGCTGCACGGAGAAACAAAAATTGGAGGAGCTGGGATTTGAACCCAGGACTTTCTGCATGCGAAGCAGACACTCTACCACTGAGTTACACCCCCGCCAGAGCAAGTACATCTGGGACGAGTGTCTCGTGGATCCTACTGTCATTATTTCTTAGGTTTGAACGGTACAGTAAGTGTTGGAGGAACCTATTCATGACAAGACCTAAGCAGCGTCGACTCCGTGGCGCAACGGTAGCGCGTCTGACTCCAGATCAGAAGGTTGCGTGTTCAAATCACGTCGGGGTCACAATGAAATTTTCGTTTACGAAAGCCATAGGCGAGTATGTCAGTTTAATCAGATACCAAACGATTACGGAGAACGGACGAACAGAACTTGCTTGAAAAAAGCTACTAGTGCAATTTTCGCGTTCTGACATTAAGGTGAAGGCGCCGACTCGCACGTTTTCCAGGCGCGAAGTGTCTAGTATTTTTGATATTTATATCGTTTAACGCTAATATATAACTGAGAGATAATGATTACGCAATATTTTGCTCGATTAGACGTCTTTAGCCAGGCAGAGTATAATACTTTTCCTTAAGTTATGGGAACAGAAAGATCGTGAAAGGGGGTATAGCTCAGTCGTAGAGCATTCGACTGCAGATCGAGAGGTCCCCGGTTCAATCCCGGGTGCCCCCTTCATTTTTCAGTATCTCGAAAAAACAAATGACGATTGTCGCGGTGAGTTGCAAATACATGTTTGAGATGCACCCTGCACGCCATACCGAAGGCTTTGGAGCAACATTTCAATGGGGGGGATCGCAGCCCAGGGTCTTGCAGGTCATCGTCCTCCCGCCATGAGGTCGAACTGTACGAAATCCACTTGCTTGGGGGAAGAATCTTGTACACTGAATTTTGTAGAATATGGTGATAGGCAAAAGTTTTCTTGTACTGCTGCACGGAGAAACAAAAATTGGAGGAGCTGGGATTTGAACCCAGGACTTTCTGCATGCGAAGCAGACACTCTGCCACTGAGTTACACCCCCGCCAGAGCAAGTACATCTGGGACGAGTGTCTCGTGGATCCTACTGTCATTATTTCTTAGGTTTGAACGGTACAGTAAGTGTTGGAGGAACCTATTCATGACAAGACCTAAGCAGCGTCGACTCCGTGGCGCAACGGTAGCGCGTCTGACTCCAGATCAGAAGGTTGCGTGTTCAAATCACGTCGGGGTCACAATGAAATTTTCGTTTACGAAAGCCATAGGCGAGTATGTCAGTTTAATCAGATACCAAACGATTACGGAGAACGGACGAACAGAACTTGCTTGAAAAAAGCTACTAGTGCAATTTTCGCGTTCTGACATTAAGGTGAAGGCGCCGACTCGCACGTTTTCCAGGCGCGAAGTGTCTAGTATTTTTGATATTTATATCGTTTAACGCTAATATATAACTGAGAGATAATGATTACGCAATATTTTGCTCGATTAGACGTCTTTAGCCAGGCAGAGTATAATACTTTTCCTTAAGTTATGGGAACAGAAAGATCGTGAAAGGGGGTATAGCTCAGTCGTAGAGCATTCGACTGCAGATCGAGAGGTCCCCGGTTCAATCCCGGGTGCCCCCTTCATTTTTCAGTATCTCGAAAAAACAAATGACGATTGTCGCGGTGAGTTGCAAATACATGTTTGAGATGCACCCTGCACGCCATACCGAAGGCTTTGGAGCAACATTTCAATGGGGGGGATCGCAGCCCAGGGTCTTGCAGGTCATCGTCCTCCCGCCATGAGGTCGAACTGTACGAAATCCACTTGCTTGGGGGAAGAATCTTGTACACTGAATTTTGTAGAATATGGTGATAGGCAAAAGTTTTCTTGTACTGCTGCACGGAGAAACAAAAATTGGAGGAGCTGGGATTTGAACCCAGGACTTTCTGCATGCGAAGCAGACACTCTACCACTGAGTTACACCCCCGCCAGAGCAAGTACATCTGGGACGAGTGTCTCGTGGATCCTACTGTCATTATTTCTTAGGTTTGAACGGTACAGTAAGTGTTGGAGGAACCTATTCATGACAAGACCTAAGCAGCGTCGACTCCGTGGCGCAACGGTAGCGCGTCTGACTCCAGATCAGAAGGTTGCGTGTTCAAATCACGTCGGGGTCACAATGAAATTTTCGTTTACGAAAGCCATAGGCGAGTATGTCAGTTTAATCAGATACCAAACGATTACGGAGAACGGACGAACAGAACTTGCTTGAAAAAAGCTACTAGTGCAATTTTCGCGTTCTGACATTAAGGTGAAGGCGCCGACTCGCACGTTTTCCAGGCGCGAAGTGTCTAGTATTTTTGATATTTATATCGTTTAACGCTAATATATAACTGAGAGATAATGATTACGCAATATTTTGCTCGATTAGACGTCTTTAGCCAGGCAGAGTATAATACTTTTCCTTAAGTTATGGGAACAGAAAGATCGTGAAAGGGGGTATAGCTCAGTCGTAGAGCATTCGACTGCAGATCGAGAGGTCCCCGGTTCAATCCCGGGTGCCCCCTTCATTTTTCAGTATCTCGAAAAAACAAATGACGATTGTCGCGGTGAGTTGCAAATACATGTTTGAGATGCACCCTGCACGCCATACCGAAGGCTTTGGAGCAACATTTCAATGGGGGGGATCGCAGCCCAGGGTCTTGCAGGTCATCGTCCTCCCGCCATGAGGTCGAACTGTACGAAATCCACTTGCTTGGGGGAAGAATCTTGTACACTGAATTTTGTAGAATATGGTGATAGGCAAAAGTTTTCTTGTACTGCTGCACGGAGAAACAAAAATTGGAGGAGCTGGGATTTGAACCCAGGACTTTCTGCATGCGAAGCAGACACTCTACCACTGAGTTACACCCCCGCCAGAGCAAGTACATCTGGGACGAGTGTCTCGTGGATCCTACTGTCATTATTTCTTAGGTTTGAACGGTACAGTAAGTGTTGGAGGAACCTATTCATGACAAGACCTAAGCAGCGTCGACTCCGTGGCGCAACGGTAGCGCGTCTGACTCCAGATCAGAAGGTTGCGTGTTCAAGTCACGTCGGGGTCACAATGAAATTTTCGTTTACGAAAGCCATAGGCGAGTATGTCAGTTTAATCAGATACCAAACGATTACGGAGAACGGACGAACAGAACTTGCTTGAAAAAAGCTACTAGTGCAATTTTCGCGTTCTGACATTAAGGTGAAGGCGCCGACTCGCACGTTTTCCAGGCGCGAAGTGTCTAGTATTTTTGATATTTATATCGTTTAACGCTAATATATAACTGAGAGATAATGATTACGCAATATTTTGCTCGATTAGACGTCTTTAGCCAGGCAGAGTATAATACTTTTCCTTAAGTTATGGGAACAGAAAGATCGTGAAAGGGGGTATAGCTCAGTCGTAGAGCATTCGACTGCAGATCGAGAGGTCCCCGGTTCAATCCCGGGTGCCCCCTTCATTTTTCAGTATCTCGAAAAAACAAATGACGATTGTCGCGGTGAGTTGCAAATACATGTTTGAGATGCACCCTGCACGCCATACCGAAGGCTTTGGAGCAACATTTCAATGGGGGGGATCGCAGCCCAGGGTCTTGCAGGTCATCGTCCTCCCGCCATGAGGTCGAACTGTACGAAATCCACTTGCTTGGGGGAAGAATCTTGTACACTGAATTTTGTAGAATATGGTGATAGGCAAAAGTTTTCTTGTACTGCTGCACGGAGAAACAAAAATTGGAGGAGCTGGGATTTGAACCCAGGACTTTCTGCATGCGAAGCAGACACTCTACCACTGAGTTACACCCCCGCCAGAGCAAGTACATCTGGGACGAGTGTCTCGTGGATCCTACTGTCATTATTTCTTAGGTTTGAACGGTACAGTAAGTGTTGGAGGAACCTATTCATGACAAGACCTAAGCAGCGTCGACTCCGTGGCGCAACGGTAGCGCGTCTGACTCCAGATCAGAAGGTTGCGTGTTCAAATCACGTCGGGGTCACAATGAAATTTTCGTTTACGAAAGCCATAGGCGAGTATGTCAGTTTAATCAGATACCAAACGATTACGGAGAACGGACGAACAGAACTTGCTTGAAAAAAGCTACTAGTGCAATTTTCGCGTTCTGACATTAAGGTGAAGGCGCCGACTCGCACGTTTTCCAGGCGCGAAGTGTCTAGTATTTTTGATATTTATATCGTTTAACGCTAATATATAACTGAGAGATAATGATTACGCAATATTTTGCTCGATTAGACGTCTTTAGCCAGGCAGAGTATAATACTTTTCCTTAAGTTATGGGAACAGAAAGATCGTGAAAGGGGGTATAGCTCAGTCGTAGAGCATTCGACTGCAGATCGAGAGGTCCCCGGTTCAATCCCGGGTGCCCCCTTCATTTTTCAGTATCTCGAAAAAACAAATGACGATTGTCGCGGTGAGTTGCAAATACATGTTTGAGATGCACCCTGCACGCCATACCGAAGGCTTTGGAGCAACATTTCAATGGGGGGGATCGCAGCCCAGGGTCTTGCAGGTCATCGTCCTCCCGCCATGAGGTCGAACTGTACGAAATCCACTTGCTTGGGGGAAGAATCTTGTACACTGAATTTTGTAGAATATGGTGATAGGCAAAAGTTTTCTTGTACTGCTGCACGGAGAAACAAAAATTGGAGGAGCTGGGATTTGAACCCAGGACTTTCTGCATGCGAAGCAGACACTCTACCACTGAGTTACACTCCCGCCAGAGCAAGTACATCTGGGACGAGTGTCTCGTGGATCCTACTGTCATTATTTCTTAGGTTTGAACGGTACAGTAAGTGTTGGAGGAACCTATTCATGACAAGACCTAAGCAGCGTCGACTCCGTGGCGCAACGGTAGCGCGTCTGACTCCAGATCAGAAGGTTGCGTGTTCAAATCACGTCGGGGTCACAATGAAATTTTCGTTTACGAAAGCCATAGGCGAGTATGTCAGTTTAATCAGATACCAAACGATTACGGAGAACGGACGAACAGAACTTGCTTGAAAAAAGCTACTAGTGCAATTTTCGCGTTCTGACATTAAGGTGAAGGCGCCGACTCGCACGTTTTCCAGGCGCGAAGTGTCTAGTATTTTTGATATTTATATCGTTTAACGCTAATATATAACTGAGAGATAATGATTACGCAATATTTTGCTCGATTAGACGTCTTTAGCCAGGCAGAGTATAATACTTTTCCTTAAGTTATGGGAACAGAAAGATCGTGAAAGGGGGTATAGCTCAGTCGTAGAGCATTCGACTGCAGATCGAGAGGTCTCCGGTTCAATCCCGGGTGCCCCCTTCATTTTTCAGTATCTCGAAAAAACAAATGACGATTGTCGCGGTGAGTTGCAAATACATGTTTGAGATGCACCCTGCACGCCATACCGAAGGCTTTGGAGCAACATTTCAATGGGGGGGATCGCAGCCCAGGGTCTTGCAGGTCATCGTCCTCCCGCCATGAGGTCGAACTGTACGAAATCCACTTGCTTGGGGGAAGAATCTTGTACACTGAATTTTGTAGAATATGGTGATAGGCAAAAGTTTTCTTGTACTGCTGCACGGAGAAACAAAAATTGGAGGAGCTGGGATTTGAACCCAGGACTTTCTGCATGCGAAGCAGACACTCTACCACTGAGTTACACCCCCGCCAGAGCAAGTACATCTGGGACGAGTGTCTCGTGGATCCTACTGTCATTATTTCTTAGGTTTGAACGGTACAGTAAGTGTTGGAGGAACCTATTCATGACAAGACCTAAGCAGCGTCGACTCCGTGGCGCAACGGTAGCGCGTCTGACTCCAGATCAGAAGGTTGCGTGTTCAAATCACGTCGGGGTCACAATGAAATTTTCGTTTACGAAAGCCATAGGCGAGTATGTCAGTTTAATCAGATACCAAACGATTACGGAGAACGGACGAACAGAACTTGCTTGAAAAAAGCTACTAGTGCAATTTTCGCGTTCTGACATTAAGGTGAAGGCGCCGACTCGCACGTTTTCCAGGCGCGAAGTGTCTAGTATTTTTGATATTTATATCGTTTAACGCTAATATATAACTGAGAGATAATGATTACGCAATATTTTGCTCGATTAGACGTCTTTAGCCAGGCAGAGTATAATACTTTTCCTTAAGTTATGGGAACAGAAAGATCGTGAAGGGGGGTATAGCTCAGTCGTAGAGCATTCGACTGCAGATCGAGAGGTCCCCGGTTCAATCCCGGGTGCCCCCTTCATTTTTCAGTATCTCGAAAAAACAAATGACGATTGTCGCGGTGAGTTGCAAATACATGTTTGAGATGCACCCTGCACGCCATACCGAAGGCTTTGGAGCAACATTTCAATGGGGGGGATCGCAGCCCAGGGTCTTGCAGGTCATCGTCCTCCCGCCATGAGGTCGAACTGTACGAAATCCACTTGCTTGGGGGAAGAATCTTGTACACTGAATTTTGTAGAATATGGTGATAGGCAAAAGTTTTCTTGTACTGCTGCACGGAGAAACAAAAATTGGAGGAGCTGGGATTTGAACCCAGGACTTTCTGCATGCGAAGCAGACACTCTACCACTGAGTTACACCCCCGCCAGAGCAAGTACATCTGGGACGAGTGTCTCGTGGATCCTACTGTCATTATTTCTTAGGTTTGAACGGTACAGTAAGTGTTGGAGGAACCTATTCATGACAAGACCTAAGCAGCGTCGACTCCGTGGCGCAACGGTAGCGCGTCTGACTCCAGATCAGAAGGTTGCGTGTTCAAATCACGTCGGGGTCACAATGAAATTTTCGTTTACGAAAGCCATAGGCGAGTATGTCAGTTTAATCAGATACCAAACGATTACGGAGAACGGACGAACAGAACTTGCTTGAAAAAAGCTACTAGTGCAATTTTCGCGTTCTGACATTAAGGTGAAGGCGCCGACTCGCACGTTTTCCAGGCGCGAAGTGTCTAGTATTTTTGATATTTATATCGTTTAACGCTAATATATAACTGAGAGATAATGATTACGCAATATTTTGCTCGATTAGACGTCTTTAGCCAGGCAGAGTATAATACTTTTCCTTAAGTTATGGGAACAGAAAGATCGTGAAAGGGGGTATAGCTCAGTCGTAGAGCATTCGACTGCAGATCGAGAGGTCCCCGGTTCAATCCCGGGTGCCCCCTTCATTTTTCAGTATCTCGAAAAAACAAATGACGATTGTCGCGGTGAGTTGCAAATACATGTTTGAGATGCACCCTGCACGCCATACCGAAGGCTTTGGAGCAACATTTCAATGGGGGGGATCGCAGCCCAGGGTCTTGCAGGTCATCGTCCTCCCGCCATGAGGTCGAACTGTACGAAATCCACTTGCTTGGGGGAAGAATCTTGTACACTGAATTTTGTAGAATATGGTGATAGGCAAAAGTTTTCTTGTACTGCTGCACGGAGAAACAAAAATTGGAGGAGCTGGGATTTGAACCCAGGACTTTCTGCATGCGAAGCAGACACTCTACCACTGAGTTACACCCCCGCCAGAGCAAGTACATCTGGGACGAGTGTCTCGTGGATCCTACTGTCATTATTTCTTAGGTTTGAACGGTACAGTAAGTGTTGGAGGAACCTATTCATGACAAGACCTAAGCAGCGTCGACTCCGTGGCGCAACGGTAGCGCGTCTGACTCCAGATCAGAAGGTTGCGTGTTCAAATCACGTCGGGGTCACAATGAAATTTTCGTTTACGAAAGCCATAGGCGAGTATGTCAGTTTAATCAGATACCAAACGATTACGGAGAACGGACGAACAGAACTTGCTTGAAAAAAGCTACTAGTGCAATTTTCGCGTTCTGACATTAAGGTGAAGGCGCCGACTCGCACGTTTTCCAGGCGCGAAGTGTCTAGTATTTTTGATATTTATATCGTTTAACGCTAATATATAACTGAGAGATAATGATTACGCAATATTTTGCTCGATTAGACGTCTTTAGCCAGGCAGAGTATAATACTGTTCCTTAAGTTATGGGAACAGAAAGATCGTGAAAGGGGGTATAGCTCAGTCGTAGAGCATTCGACTGCAGATCGAGAGGTCCCCGGTTCAATCCCGGGTGCCCCCTTCATTTTTCAGTATCTCGAAAAAACAAATGACGATTGTCGCGGTGAGTTGCAAATACATGTTTGAGATGCACCCTGCACGCCATACCGAAGGCTTTGGAGCAACATTTCAATGGGGGGGATCGCAGCCCAGGGTCTTGCAGGTCATCGTCCTCCCGCCATGAGGTCGAACTGTACGAAATCCACTTGCTTGGGGGAAGAATCTTGTACACTGAATTTTGTAGAATATGGTGATAGGCAAAAGTTTTCTTGTACTGCTGCACGGAGAAACAAAAATTGGAGGAGCTGGGATTTGAACCCAGGACTTTCTGCATGCGAAGCAGACACTCTACCACTGAGTTACACCCCCGCCAGAGCAAGTACATCTGGGACGAGTGTCTCGTGGATCCTACTGTCATTATTTCTTAGGTTTGAACGGTACAGTAAGTGTTGGAGGAACCTATTCATGACAAGACCGAAGCAGCGTCGACTCCGTGGCGCAACGGTAGCGCGTCTGACTCCAGATCAGAAGGTTGCGTGTTCAAATCACGTCGGGGTCACAATGAAATTTTCGTTTACGAAAGCCATAGGCGAGTATGTCAGTTTAATCAGATACCAAACGATTACGGAGAACGGACGAACAGAACTTGCTTGAAAAAAGCTACTAGTGCAATTTTCGCGTTCTGACATTAAGGTGAAGGCGCCGACTCGCACGTTTTCCAGGCGCGAAGTGTCTAGTATTTTTGATATTTATATCGTTTAACGCTAATATATAACTGAGAGATAATGATTACGCAATATTTTGCTCGATTAGACGTCTTTAGCCAGGCAGAGTATAATACTTTTCCTTAAATTATGGGAACAGAAAGATCGTGAAAGGGGGTATAGCTCAGTCGTAGAGCATTCGACTGCAGATCGAGAGGTCCCCGGTTCAATCCCGGGTGCCCCCTTCATTTTTCAGTATCTCGAAAAAACAAATGACGATTGTCGCGGTGAGTTGCAAATACATGTTTGAGATGCACCCTGCACGCCATACCGAAGGCTTTGGAGCAACATTTCAATGGGGGGGATCGCAGCCCAGGGTCTTGCAGGTCATCGTCCTCCCGCCATGAGGTCGAACTGTACGAAATCCACTTGCTTGGGGGAAGAATCTTGTACACTGAATTTTGTAGAATATGGTGATAGGCAAAAGTTTTCTTGTACTGCTGCACGGAGAAACAAAAATTGGAGGAGCTGGGATTTGAACCCAGGACTTTCTGCATGCGAAGCAGACACTCTACCACTGAGTTACACCCCCGCCAGAGCAAGTACATCTGGGACGAGTGTCTCGTGGATCCTACTGTCATTATTTCTTAGGTTTGAACGGTACAGTAAGTGTTGGAGGAACCTATTCATGACAAGACCTAAGCAGCGTCGACTCCGTGGCGCAACGGTAGCGCGTCTGACTCCAGATCAGAAGGTTGCGTGTTCAAATCACGTCGGGGTCACAATGAAATTTTCGTTTACGAAAGCCATAGGCGAGTATGTCAGTTTAATCAGATACCAAACGATTACGGAGAACGGACGAACAGAACTTGCTTGAAAAAAGCTACTAGTGCAATTTTCGCGTTCTGACATTAAGGTGAAGGCGCCGACTCGCACGTTTTCCAGGCGCGAAGTGTCTAGTATTTTTGATATTTATATCGTTTAACGCTAATATATAACTGAGAGATAATGATTACGCAATATTTTGCTCGATTAGACGTCTTTAGCCAGGCAGAGTATAATACTTTTCCTTAAGTTATGGGAACAGAAAGATCGTGAAAGGGGGTATAGCTCAGTCATTCGCGCCTCGTCTTCGGCGCGAGACGGACGTGTGGCGGCCGCTGCGGACGTTTCGTGTCAACAAGGCTGTTTTCCTGCGAGCCAGGTAGGCCGGCTCGCAAGCGCATTACTTCACTTAATTGTGTATTGGTTTGATGAAGATGAGAAAAGACACGATTAAATTCGCTTTCGATAGAAATTTCGTACGACCGAAAGCTTTTGAAATCAAACTGTGGCTCACAGAAAAAGTTGGAATTACGAAAGATGATTTAGTTGGAGTTCATTTATCGTTTGTGACTAACTCGGCATATGTGAAATTGGCAGATCCTGCTAAATGTGTCGCACTTGTTGAACAATGTGGAGGTATTATTAAGTTCAATCACTTAGACGGCTCAGTTAGCGATGTCGTAGTATCCTATGCTGGGATGGGAATACGAACAGTAAGAGTATTTGAGCTTCCTTTTGAAATGCCTGTAGTCGAAATCAATCGTGTTCTCGGGGCGTATGGCAGAGTAATTTCCAATGTTGCGGAAATGTGGTCAGAACCACACATGTTTCCCGTTTTGAATGGCGTTCGCCAGGTTAAGATGGAACTTCTCAAGCACATTCCTTCCTTTGTAATTATTGGAGGATACCGTGCGTTGATCATTTACGATGGACAGCCTCGCACCTGTGCCATTTGTAACTCGACAGAGCACGTGCGTGCTGAGTGCAGTAGACGGAGGGTTCCTCAATTACCAAGGGTAGAATCCGAAGGTGCAGGGCCTGTAGTTCACCTGCAGATGACGTATGCTGCTGCCACGTCACCTTTGCGATCAGCTCGGCAGACATCTTTCGAACTGGGGGACCAATGCGAGCATCCCGAGAGTGTTAACAACCATATAGACAGTGGTAGATCCGTAGCTATGACTAACCATACAGCGCCCCAGTGTCCCACCAGTGAAAGTCAGGTACCTTACGACTGTGCCGAGCCTTCTCGTAGCTCGCGAGCAGAACCTTCTGCGGTTACTGTGGATACCTCCCTGCAACCGCCTGATTGTGCACGACAGGACGAGACCACCACGAAAGTAGCGGCAACGGACGATCCAGTTCAGAATATTGTTGGGCAAGACATGAGCATAGATCACTCGATCATCCAACTGACACAAGGAGTCAATGACTACGGTTCTGCTTCCCACAGCGCGGCTGACAGGCCCCCTGCGACAGAGGCGAGTCTAACTGCGGTCGTCCTTTCTTCCACGCCTGGTGAGAAGAGCAGCGTTGGCTCTTCGACTAGGACACAAGACCGGCTTGCATCGCCGACTTCGTCTCCGCATTCGTCCGAAAAGTCCCCTGATTCGTCTCCAGAGCGGTCAAGATCGCCTCGGAAAGCTAGGAAACGTCGCAAAAAGCGGTTAGCACACCAGGCTGCTGAAAGCTTAGCCCCGGCTCTGCGGGATAGGTTGAGGAGCATTCAGGAACAGACAACGATCGAAGACCATGGCCGGAGGGAACCCGAGGTCGGTAGCATACCATCGCATCTACGGACATCACCTGAGCACGGTGTCCGGGACGAAGGAACACCAGGCCTCGAATTTTCAGACCATCAGGACGTACCTACTTCCCAACGTAGACAATCTCCCCAGAATAGCCGTTTTGAATGGGCAGACGATACGGAGACAACACTGCCACATGTATCTGCGAACAATGGTATGGCATGTTAACCGCAACCTCTCAAGCTCACGACTACACTTTGAGCGCACGAATGACATGTGAATTCGGCCTACATACGCCTAATCGCCGGAAAGTCCAGTAAACAATAACAGCTCTTGCCAATGGATCAAACGTATCACGTTATGACTGTTAATATTAACAAGATCCAGAGTGCAACTAACATTGCTGCCCTCCGGGACTTCATATATCAGTCCGATACCGATATTGCGCTTTTTCAAGAAGTGTGTTTTTCAAATTTGTATGTTCCGGGATTTACTGCAATTCTCAATGTCGCCTCAGAAGGCGCTTGCGGCACCGCTGTCCTGGTCAAGGAAGGTATTGCAATAACAGATGTAACCATGTTGGAATCGGGGCGGGGAATCAGTTTTAAGATTTTCGGTGTTACGATTATAAATGTTTATGTACCTTCGGGAAGCAGTGGTCGAACAGACCGAGCCAATTTTTTTAAAAATGATCTAGTGTTTTTACTAAAGGAAAACCCCGTTGATGTAATAGTCGGAGGTGACTGGAATTGTGTCCTACACAGGAAAGACCAAACGCCAAATTTCAATTTCTCCCCAGAACTAGATGGTCTTGTGAAAACAATGAAATGGCAGGACGCTTGGGAGGTCAAATACCCCGTGTCTGTCCAGTATACATATTTTAGCACTAAAGCGCAAAGTCGGATCGACCGCATATACGTCAGTTCACATTTAGCCAGCAAAATCAGTGGCGTCGAACGAATACCAACTTTCTTTTCCGACCATCTAGCACTAAGGTGCAGCATTGGACTTCCTAAACAGAAGACATACTGGGGCCGTCCTTTTTGGAAATTAAATATCGCCATGCTTCGAGATAACGCCCTAACTGAGCAGTTAGAAGCTTCTTGGCAACTTTCACTACGACAAAGCCACAAATACCGGTCAACGATAGATTGGTGGACTTTATGCGCCAAAAAGAAACTTAGATCTACTCTAATTTCTTACAGTAGGGAAAGGGCACTTTGGTCTCGGCGCACTGTCGAATTCTACTATACTTGTCTGCGTGACCTTTATGATATGCCCATGTCCGCGGCTGTCAGAACGGGTATCCAACAGGTCAAGGCCGAACTTCTTAGTCTTAAACGCAAACAGCTGGAAGGACTGACAATAAAATCACGAGTTCAAACCACAGTGGAAGAAGAACACGCTTCACTCTATCATCTACTCCAGCACGAAAAAAATCGTCGAAGAAATTTTATTCAGTCATTGCTCTCTGAAGATCAACGTCTTTTAACTCAACAAAAAGATATTTTAAACGAGGCTCATAGGTATTATAATCACTTGTACAGCGCTCACCAGTATATCCCAGATCATGGACAGGAACTGCTCCGAAACTGTGATATGGAACAACTAGTAACTGCAGAACACAACAGGAGCCTCACTGTTGAAATCCTGTCTGAAGACATTTTCGAAGTAATTAAAAGCTCACCTGTTAAAAAATCACCTGGGCCCGACGGTTTACCCGTAGAATTTTATTCCCAATATTGGCATATTATAAGGAATAAATTCACACAAGTCGTCAACGAAATCTTGAGTGGAGGGCACATACCTGACGAAATGAAAGAGTGTGTCACTGTTTTACTTCCTAAGGGAATCAATTCGGATGTCAAACAGCTCAACAAAATGAGACCGATATCCTTAATGAACTCTGATTATAAAATTATTGCCAGGGTTGTAAAAAACAGACTCCGACCGGTGTTTGATACAGTAATTGGTCCCCATCAAACGTGTCTCCCGGGTCGGAATATTTTTAAAACAGTCTGCGAATACAGGGACATAATCAGTATCTTCTCAACGACATTGACGAAGGCTGGCCTCGTTTTTATCGACTTTTCTAAAGCCTTTGATAGGGTAAACCATGAATATTTATTTACCACTCTGATGCATATAGGTTTTAACGACAAATTTTTAATTGTCTTAAAAAATCTATTGCAAGGGATGAAAACCACAATTTTAATCAATGGACACTATACTCGAGATGTCGAAATAGCAAATGGTGTCCCGCAGGGAAGTCCTTTATCAATGATGCTATTTGTGGTCGCACTAGAACCTTTGCTGAAACGATTAAACAAGGAATTAGAAGGCATATCAATTTCAGGGGTCAGTAACGCTACCAACGCTTACGCCGACGACGTCGGTGTCATCGTCAGAAGTAATGACGACGTTGTAAGACTGAGAGAGATTGTTCGCCTTTACTGCTTCGCAACGGGCGCGCAAATCAACGATATGAAAAGCTCCTTTCTAAATCTCCATGGCTTCAGGAACACTGCCCTCGAATGGGCCAGGTCTGTAGACCATCACACTGCGTTAGGTGTGAGGTTCTACCGATGCCCCCTGCAAACAACGACATTCAACTGGAAGAAGGTCTTACATAGTATTCGAGGTACTTTAATAATGAACCGACTTAGAGACTTGAACATTATCCAAAGGGTGCAATTAATCAACTGCGCTGTCCTTTCGAAAGCAGTATATGTAGGTCAAATACTGCCGATACCTAAAGCGATATCCAAAACCATCATGAGCTTCCTCTGCAAGTATGTTTGGAGAGGTGAGATATTTAAAGTGGCGGCCAGTACTATAACTTTAAAACCGCGAGAAGGAGGCCTCGGACTGACCGATATCCGCCGCAAAACTACGGCTCTTTATATCAAGCGTACACTTCAGCTTTTAGAAGACCGCCACAATAATTTATCATCGAAACTTTTCCGAATCCTTACACCGGAGAGTATGGAACCACCTATTAACATAAGTAAAATCTCTTACAAATTGCAGCACATCAGATTCTACTATTTAGAACTCAGTTATCTGCACTGCATTGTCGCGGATAGGACCAAAAGAAACTGTAGTTTCATCATGGATTGCCTTACTACAAAGGACAACCGTAACAGAATGGAATCAAAATATCCCACCCGAAATTGGCAAAATATATGGAAGAATATAAACAATAAAGTACTGTCCACCAATGTGCGCGGTGCCTGGTACAAGGTTGTCAATAATACCGTTGCCACAAATGAAAGATTACAGTCTATAGGATTGAGTGACACAAATCAGTGTCCACGTTGTAATGTGATAGACACCCTCCGGCATCGTCTCATATGCAACGGCTACCAGGTCATTTGGGACAGAGTCCGCCAACAGGTGGCGTTTATCAATAGGAACGACGGCAGACACCTTACTGTCGACATTCTCGTCAACCCCGAAAGCGTTGCTTTCCCAATTCAAAAGAATAATGTTACCCTATGGCTACTGGGGAACTATGTCAATTATGTCATTAATAACCTCGGCCTGCCCGACGTACTGGACTATGAGCAACATCTATTACTGGAATATTATAAAATATGTGGACAACGACACCACAAGACCTTGTATGGTAACATGCTAAAAATATTATTTGACAAACAAGGCATCGGATGACGTACGCAATGACGAATAGCGGATAAAATATCGGATTTTGCGATGCCAAAGTAGGGGATTGCTGCTAAGGGCGACGTACGGTGGGGACTTCGTGGGCCCCAGGGCCGCTACGGTAGCCGTGAAGGCCTTCGCAGAACCCTGAAAAGGCCTTGCATTCTATGCCTATGCTTAAAAAAAAAAAAAAAAAAACAAAAAAAAAAAAAAAAAAAAAAAAAAAGAGAGAGATCAGTGTTTGGTATTGTGTGTGTCCTTAAGAAGCCTACGTTTCTCAGTTAACCAATAAATTTTTCTTTCTTTATCCACAATTTTCACCAGATCATTTTCAGTTATTTTAAACAACCATCCAACGTTACAAAATAAGTTCATTTGGATGGAGACATTTACTTTTCTCACCACGTTTGATATGGATTCCCTTACTTGCAAAGGAGTATTTCATTTGATTTTAGCAATGAAGCTCGCCGAAGAAGGCGCATGAAGGAGAGCGAATGGAAGGGCTAGAAGGGGAGATGGGAGGCCCTAAAAAAATAGAAAAAAATAAAAAAAAAAAAAAAAAAGTCGTAGAGCATTCGACTGCAGATCGAGAGGTCCCCGGTTCAATCCCGGGTGCCCCCTTCATTTTTCAGTATCTCGAAAAAACAAATGACGATTGTCGCGGTGAGTTGCAAATACATGTTTGAGATGCACCCTGCACGCCATACCGAAGGCTTTGGAGCAACATTTCAATGGGGGGGATCGCAGCCCAGGGTCTTGCAGGTCATCGTCCTCCCGCCATGAGGTCGAACTGTACGAAATCCACTTGCTTGGGGGAAGAATCTTGTACACTGAATTTTGTAGAATATGGTGATAGGCAAAAGTTTTCTTGTACTGCTGCACGGAGAAACAAAAATTGGAGGAGCTGGGATTTGAACCCAGGACTTTCTGCATGCGAAGCAGACACTCTACCACTGAGTTACACCCCCGCCAGAGCAAGTACATCTGGGACGAGTGTCTCGTGGATCCTACTGTCATTATTTCTTAGGTTTGAACGGTACAGTAAGTGTTGGAGGAACCTATTCATGACAAGACCTAAGCAGCGTCGACTCCGTGGCGCAACGGTAGCGCGTCTGACTCCAGATCAGAAGGTTGCGTGTTCAAATCACGTCGGGGTCACAATGAAATTTTCGTTTACGAAAGCCATAGGCGAGTATGTCAGTTTAATCAGATACCAAACGATTACGGAGAACGGACGAACAGAACTTGCTTGAAAAAAGCTACTAGTGCAATTTTCGCGTTCTGACATTAAGGTGAAGGCGCCGACTCGCACGTTTTCCAGGCGCGAAGTGTCTAGTATTTTTGATATTTATATCGTTTAACGCTAATATATAACTGAGAGATAATGATTACGCAATATTTTGCTCGATTAGACGTCTTTAGCCAGGCAGAGTATAATACTTTTCCTTAAGTTATGGGAACAGAAAGATCGTGAAAGGGGGTATAGCTCAGTCGTAGAGCATTCGACTGCAGATCGAGAGGTCCCCGGTTCAATCCCGGGTGCCCCCTTCATTTTTCAGTATCTCGAAAAAACAAATGACGATTGTCGCGGTGAGTTGCAAATACATGTTTGAGATGCACCCTGCACGCCATACCGAAGGCTTTGGAGCAACATTTCAATGGGGGGGATCGCAGCCCAGGGTCTTGCAGGTCATCGTCCTCCCGCCATGAGGTCGAACTGTACGAAATCCACTTGCTTGGGGGAAGAATCTTGTACACTGAATTTTGTAGAATATGGTGATAGGCAAAAGTTTTCTTGTACTGCTGCACGGAGAAACAAAAATTGGAGGAGCTGGGATTTGAACCCAGGACTTTCTGCATGCGAAGCAGACACTCTACCACTGAGTTACACCCCCGCCAGAGCAAGTACATCTGGGACGAGTGTCTCGTGGATCCTACTGTCATTATTTCTTAGGTTTGAACGGTACAGTAAGTGTTGGAGGAACCTATTCATGACAAGACCTAAGCAGCGTCGACTCCGTGGCGCAACGGTAGCGCGTCTGACTCCAGATCAGAAGGTTGCGTGTTCAAATCACGTCGGGGTCACAATGAAATTTTCGTTTACGAAAGCCATAGGCGAGTATGTCAGTTTAATCAGATACCAAACGATTACGGAGAACGGACGAACAGAACTTGCTTGAAAAAAGCTACTAGTGCAATTTTCGCGTTCTGACATTAAGGTGAAGGCGCCGACTCGCACGTTTTCCAGGCGCGAAGTGTCTAGTATTTTTGATATTTATATCGTTTAACGCTAATATATAACTGAGAGATAATGATTACGCAATATTTTGCTCGATTAGACGTCTTTAGCCAGGCAGAGTATAATACTTTTCCTTAAGTTATGGGAACAGAAAGATCGTGAAAGGGGGTATAGCTCAGTCGTAGAGCATTCGACTGCAGATCGAGAGGTCCCCGGTTCAATCCCGGGTGCCCCCTTCATTTTTCAGTATCTCGAAAAAACAAATGACGATTGTCGCGGTGAGTTGCAAATACATGTTTGAGATGCACCCTGCACGCCATACCGAAGGCTTTGGAGCAACATTTCAATGGGGGGGATCGCAGCCCAGGGTCTTGCAGGTCATCGTCCTCCCGCCATGAGGTCGAACTGTACGAAATCCACTTGCTTGGGGGAAGAATCTTGTACACTGAATTTTGTAGAATATGGTGATAGGCAAAAGTTTTCTTGTACTGCTGCACGGAGAAACAAAAATTGGAGGAGCTGGGATTTGAACCCAGGACTTTCTGCATGCGAAGCAGACACTCTACCACTGAGTTACACCCCCGCCAGAGCAAGTACATCTGGGACGAGTGTCTCGTGGATCCTACTGTCATTATTTCTTAGGTTTGAACGGTACAGTAAGTGTTGGAGGAACCTATTCATGACAAGACCTAAGCAGCGTCGACTCCGTGGCGCAACGGTAGCGCGTCTGACTCCAGATCAGAAGGTTGCGTGTTCAAATCACGTCGGGGTCACAATGAAATTTTCGTTTACGAAAGCCATAGGCGAGTATGTCAGTTTAATCAGATACCAAACGATTACGGAGAACGGACGAACAGAACTTGCTTGAAAAAAGCTACTAGTGCAATTTTCGCGTTCTGACATTAAGGTGAAGGCGCCGACTCGCACGTTTTCCAGGCGCGAAGTGTCTAGTATTTTTGATATTTATATCGTTTAACGCTAATATATAACTGAGAGATAATGATTACGCAATATTTTGCTCGATTAGACGTCTTTAGCCAGGCAGAGTATAATACTTTTCCTTAAGTTATGGGAACAGAAAGATCGTGAAAGGGGGTATAGCTCAGTCGTAGAGCATTCGACTGCAGATCGAGAGGTCCCCGGTTCAATCCCGGGTGCCCCCTTCATTTTTCAGTATCTCGAAAAAACAAATGACGATTGTCGCGGTGAGTTGCAAATACATGTTTGAGATGCACCCTGCACGCCATACCGAAGGCTTTGGAGCAACATTTCAATGGGGGGGATCGCAGCCCAGGGTCTTGCAGGTCATCGTCCTCCCGCCATGAGGTCGAACTGTACGAAATCCACTTGCTTGGGGGAAGAATCTTGTACACTGAATTTTGTAGAATATGGTGATAGGCAAAAGTTTTCTTGTACTGCTGCACGGAGAAACAAAAATTGGAGGAGCTGGGATTTGAACCCAGGACTTTCTGCATGCGAAGCAGACACTCTACCACTGAGTTACACCCCCGCCAGAGCAAGTACATCTGGGACGAGTGTCTCGTGGATCCTACTGTCATTATTTCTTAGGTTTGAACGGTACAGTAAGTGTTGGAGGAACCTATTCATGACAAGACCTAAGCAGCGTCGACTCCGTGGCGCAACGGTAGCGCGTCTGACTCCAGATCAGAAGGTTGCGTGTTCAAATCACGTCGGGGTCACAATGAAATTTTCGTTTACGAAAGCCATAGGCGAGTATGTCAGTTTAATCAGATACCAAACGATTACGGAGAACGGACGAACAGAACTTGCTTGAAAAAAGCTACTAGTGCAATTTTCGCGTTCTGACATTAAGGTGAAGGCGCCGACTCGCACGTTTTCCAGGCGCGAAGTGTCTAGTATTTTTGATATTTATATCGTTTAACGCTAATATATAACTGAGAGATAATGATTACGCAATATTTTGCTCGATTAGACGTCTTTAGCCAGGCAGAGTATAATACTTTTCCTTAAGTTATGGGAACAGAAAGATCGTGAAAGGGGGTATAGCTCAGTCGTAGAGCATTCGACTGCAGATCGAGAGGTCCCCGGTTCAATCCCGGGTGCCCCCTTCATTTTTCAGTATCTCGAAAAAACAAATGACGATTGTCGCGGTGAGTTGCAAATACATGTTTGAGATGCACCCTGCACGCCATACCGAAGGCTTTGGAGCAACATTTCAATGGGGGGGGATCGCAGCCCAGGGTCTTGCAGGTCATCGTCCTCCCGCCATGAGGTCGAACTGTACGAAATCCACTTGCTTGGGGGAAGAATCTTGTACACTGAATTTTGTAGAATATGGTGATAGGCAAAAGTTTTCTTGTACTGCTGCACGGAGAAACAAAAATTGGAGGAGCTGGGATTTGAACCCAGGACTTTCTGCATGCGAAGCAGACACTCTACCACTGAGTTACACCCCCGCCAGAGCAAGTACATCTGGGACGAGTGTCTCGTGGATCCTACTGTCATTATTTCTTAGGTTTGAACGGTACAGTAAGTGTTGGAGGAACCTATTCATGACAAGACCTAAGCAGCGTCGACTCCGTGGCGCAACGGTAGCGCGTCTGACTCCAGATCAGAAGGTTGCGTGTTCAAATCACGTCGGGGTCACAATGAAATTTTCGTTTACGAAAGCCATAGGCGAGTATGTCAGTTTAATCAGATACCAAACGATTACGGAGAACGGACGAACAGAACTTGCTTGAAAAAAGCTACTAGTGCAATTTTCGCGTTCTGACATTAAGGTGAAGGCGCCGACTCGCACGTTTTCCAGGCGCGAAGTGTCTAGTATTTTTGATATTTATATCGTTTAACGCTAATATATAACTGAGAGATAATGATTACGCAATATTTTGCTCGATTAGACGTCTTTAGCCAGGCAGAGTATAATACTTTTCCTTAAGTTATGGGAACAGAAAGATCGTGAAAGGGGGTATAGCTCAGTCGTAGAGCATTCGACTGCAGATCGAGAGGTCCCCGGTTCAATCCCGGGTGCCCCCTTCATTTTTCAGTATCTCGAAAAAACAAATGACGATTGTCGCGGTGAGTTGCAAATACATGTTTGAGATGCACCCTGCACGCCATACCGAAGGCTTTGGAGCAACATTTCAATGGGGGGGGATCGCAGCCCAGGGTCTTGCAGGTCATCGTCCTCCCGCCATGAGGTCGAACTGTACGAAATCCACTTGCTTGGGGGAAGAATCTTGTACACTGAATTTTGTAGAATATGGTGATAGGCAAAAGTTTTCTTGTACTGCTGCACGGAGAAACAAAAATTGGAGGAGCTGGGATTTGAACCCAGGACTTTCTGCATGCGAAGCAGACACTCTACCACTGAGTTACACCCCCGCCAGAGCAAGTACATCTGGGACGAGTGTCTCGTGGATCCTACTGTCATTATTTCTTAGGTTTGAACGGTACAGTAAGTGTTGGAGGAACCTATTCATGACAAGACCTAAGCAGCGTCGACTCCGTGGCGCAACGGTAGCGCGTCTGACTCCAGATCAGAAGGTTGCGTGTTCAAATCACGTCGGGGTCACAATGAAATTTTCGTTTACGAAAGCCATAGGCGAGTATGTCAGTTTAATCAGATACCAAACGATTACGGAGAACGGACGAACAGAACTTGCTTGAAAAAAGCTACTAGTGCAATTTTCGCGTTCTGACATTAAGGTGAAGGCGCCGACTCGCACGTTTTCCAGGCGCGAAGTGTCTAGTATTTTTGATATTTATATCGTTTAACGCTAATATATAACTGAGAGATAATGATTACGCAATATTTTGCTCGATTAGACGTCTTTAGCCAGGCAGAGTATAATACTTTTCCTTAAGTTATGGGAACAGAAAGATCGTGAAAGGGGGTATAGCTCAGTCGTAGAGCATTCGACTGCAGATCGAGAGGTCCCCGGTTCAATCCCGGGTGCCCCCTTCATTTTTCAGTATCTCGAAAAAACAAATGACGATTGTCGCGGTGAGTTGCAAATACATGTTTGAGATGCACCCTGCACGCCATACCGAAGGCTTTGGAGCAACATTTCAATGGGGGGGGATCGCAGCCCAGGGTCTTGCAGGTCATCGTCCTCCCGCCATGAGGTCGAACTGTACGAAATCCACTTGCTTGGGGGAAGAATCTTGTACACTGAATTTTGTAGAATATGGTGATAGGCAAAAGTTTTCTTGTACTGCTGCACGGAGAAACAAAAATTGGAGGAGCTGGGATTTGAACCCAGGACTTTCTGCATGCGAAGCAGACACTCTACCACTGAGTTACACCCCCGCCAGAGCAAGTACATCTGGGACGAGTGTCTCGTGGATCCTACTGTCATTATTTCTTAGGTTTGAACGGTACAGTAAGTGTTGGAGGAACCTATTCATGACAAGACCTAAGCAGCGTCGACTCCGTGGCGCAACGGTAGCGCGTCTGACTCCAGATCAGAAGGTTGCGTGTTCAAATCACGTCGGGGTCACAATGAAATTTTCGTTTACGAAAGCCATAGGCGAGTATGTCAGTTTAATCAGATACCAAACGATTACGGAGAACGGACGAACAGAACTTGCTTGAAAAAAGCTACTAGTGCAATTTTCGCGTTCTGACATTAAGGTGAAGGCGCCGACTCGCACGTTTTCCAGGCGCGAAGTGTCTAGTATTTTTGATATTTATATCGTTTAACGCTAATATATAACTGAGAGATAATGATTACGCAATATTTTGCTCGATTAGACGTCTTTAGCCAGGCAGAGTATAATACTTTTCCTTAAGTTATGGGAACAGAAAGATCGTGAAAGGGGGTATAGCTCAGTCGTAGAGCATTCGACTGCAGATCGAGAGGTCCCCGGTTCAATCCCGGGTGCCCCCTTCATTTTTCAGTATCTCGAAAAAACAAATGACGATTGTCGCGGTGAGTTGCAAATACATGTTTGAGATGCACCCTGCACGCCATACCGAAGGCTTTGGAGCAACATTTCAATGGGGGGGATCGCAGCCCAGGGTCTTGCAGGTCATCGTCCTCCCGCCATGAGGTCGAACTGTACGAAATCCACTTGCTTGGGGGAAGAATCTTGTACACTGAATTTTGTAGAATATGGTGATAGGCAAAAGTTTTCTTGTACTGCTGCACGGAGAAACAAAAATTGGAGGAGCTGGGATTTGAACCCAGGACTTTCTGCATGCGAAGCAGACACTCTACCACTGAGTTACACCCCCGCCAGAGCAAGTACATCTGGGACGAGTGTCTCGTGGATCCTACTGTCATTATTTCTTAGGTTTGAACGGTACAGTAAGTGTTGGAGGAACCTATTCATGACAAGACCTAAGCAGCGTCGACTCCGTGGCGCAACGGTAGCGCGTCTGACTCCAGATCAGAAGGTTGCGTGTTCAAATCACGTCGGGGTCACAATGAAATTTTCGTTTACGAAAGCCATAGGCGAGTATGTCAGTTTAATCAGATACCAAACGATTACGGAGAACGGACGAACAGAACTTGCTTGAAAAAAGCTACTAGTGCAATTTTCGCGTTCTGACATTAAGGTGAAGGCGCCGACTCGCACGTTTTCCAGGCGCGAAGTGTCTAGTATTTTTGATATTTATATCGTTTAACGCTAATATATAACTGAGAGATAATGATTACGCAATATTTTGCTCGATTAGACGTCTTTAGCCAGGCAGAGTATAATACTTTTCCTTAAGTTATGGGAACAGAAAGATCGTGAAAGGGGGTATAGCTCAGTCGTAGAGCATTCGACTGCAGATCGAGAGGTCCCCGGTTCAATCCCGGGTGCCCCCTTCATTTTTCAGTATCTCGAAAAAACAAATGACGATTGTCGCGGTGAGTTGCAAATACATGTTTGAGATGCACCCTGCACGCCATACCGAAGGCTTTGGAGCAACATTTCAATGGGGGGGATCGCAGCCCAGGGTCTTGCAGGTCATCGTCCTCCCGCCATGAGGTCGAACTGTACGAAATCCACTTGCTTGGGGGAAGAATCTTGTACACTGAATTTTGTAGAATATGGTGATAGGCAAAAGTTTTCTTGTACTGCTGCACGGAGAAACAAAAATTGGAGGAGCTGGGATTTGAACCCAGGACTTTCTGCATGCGAAGCAGACACTCTACCACTGAGTTACACCCCCGCCAGAGCAAGTACATCTGGGACGAGTGTCTCGTGGATCCTACTGTCATTATTTCTTAGGTTTGAACGGTACAGTAAGTGTTGGAGGAACCTATTCATGACAAGACCTAAGCAGCGTCGACTCCGTGGCGCAACGGTAGCGCGTCTGACTCCAGATCAGAAGGTTGCGTGTTCAAATCACGTCGGGGTCACAATGAAATTTTCGTTTACGAAAGCCATAGGCGAGTATGTCAGTTTAATCAGATACCAAACGATTACGGAGAACGGACGAACAGAACTTGCTTGAAAAAAGCTACTAGTGCAATTTTCGCGTTCTGACATTAAGGTGAAGGCGCCGACTCGCACGTTTTCCAGGCGCGAAGTGTCTAGTATTTTTGATATTTATATCGTTTAACGCTAATATATAACTGAGAGATAATGATTACGCAATATTTTGCTCGATTAGACGTCTTTAGCCAGGCAGAGTATAATACTTTTCCTTAAGTTATGGGAACAGAAAGATCGTGAAAGGGGGTATAGCTCAGTCGTAGAGCATTCGACTGCAGATCGAGAGGTCCCCGGTTCAATCCCGGGTGCCCCCTTCATTTTTCAGTATCTCGAAAAAACAAATGACGATTGTCGCGGTGAGTTGCAAATACATGTTTGAGATGCACCCTGCACGCCATACCGAAGGCTTTGGAGCAACATTTCAATGGGGGGGATCGCAGCCCAGGGTCTTGCAGGTCATCGTCCTCCCGCCATGAGGTCGAACTGTACGAAATCCACTTGCTTGGGGGAAGAATCTTGTACACTGAATTTTGTAGAATATGGTGATAGGCAAAAGTTTTCTTGTACTGCTGCACGGAGAAACAAAAATTGGAGGAGCTGGGATTTGAACCCAGGACTTTCTGCATGCGAAGCAGACACTCTACCACTGAGTTACACCCCCGCCAGAGCAAGTACATCTGGGACGAGTGTCTCGTGGATCCTACTGTCATTATTTCTTAGGTTTGAACGGTACAGTAAGTGTTGGAGGAACCTATTCATGACAAGACCTAAGCAGCGTCGACTCCGTGGCGCAACGGTAGCGCGTCTGACTCCAGATCAGAAGGTTGCGTGTTCAAATCACGTCGGGGTCACAATGAAATTTTCGTTTACGAAAGCCATAGGCGAGTATGTCAGTTTAATCAGATACCAAACGATTACGGAGAACGGACGAACAGAACTTGCTTGAAAAAAGCTACTAGTGCAATTTTCGCGTTCTGACATTAAGGTGAAGGCGCCGACTCGCACGTTTTCCAGGCGCGAAGTGTCTAGTATTTTTGATATTTATATCGTTTAACGCTAATATATAACTGAGAGATAATGATTACGCAATATTTTGCTCGATTAGACGTCTTTAGCCAGGCAGAGTATAATACTTTTCCTTAAGTTATGGGAACAGAAAGATCGTGAAAGGGGGTATAGCTCAGTCGTAGAGCATTCGACTGCAGATCGAGAGGTCCCCGGTTCAATCCCGGGTGCCCCCTTCATTTTTCAGTATCTCGAAAAAACAAATGACGATTGTCGCGGTGAGTTGCAAATACATGTTTGAGATGCACCCTGCACGCCATACCGAAGGCTTTGGAGCAACATTTCAATGGGGGGGATCGCAGCCCAGGGTCTTGCAGGTCATCGTCCTCCCGCCATGAGGTCGAACTGTACGAAATCCACTTGCTTGGGGGAAGAATCTTGTACACTGAATTTTGTAGAATATGGTGATAGGCAAAAGTTTTCTTGTACTGCTGCACGGAGAAACAAAAATTGGAGGAGCTGGGATTTGAACCCAGGACTTTCTGCATGCGAAGCAGACACTCTACCACTGAGTTACACCCCCGCCAGAGCAAGTACATCTGGGACGAGTGTCTCGTGGATCCTACTGTCATTATTTCTTAGGTTTGAACGGTACAGTAAGTGTTGGAGGAACCTATTCATGACAAGACCTAAGCAGCGTCGACTCCGTGGCGCAACGGTAGCGCGTCTGACTCCAGATCAGAAGGTTGCGTGTTCAAATCACGTCGGGGTCACAATGAAATTTTCGTTTACGAAAGCCATAGGCGAGTATGTCAGTTTAATCAGATACCAAACGATTACGGAGAACGGACGAACAGAACTTGCTTGAAAAAAGCTACTAGTGCAATTTTCGCGTTCTGACATTAAGGTGAAGGCGCCGACTCGCACGTTTTCCAGGCGCGAAGTGTCTAGTATTTTTGATATTTATATCGTTTAACGCTAATATATAACTGAGAGATAATGATTACGCAATATTTTGCTCGATTAGACGTCTTTAGCCAGGCAGAGTATAATACTTTTCCTTAAGTTATGGGAACAGAAAGATCGTGAAAGGGGGTATAGCTCAGTCGTAGAGCATTCGACTGCAGATCGAGAGGTCCCCGGTTCAATCCCGGGTGCCCCCTTCATTTTTCAGTATCTCGAAAAAACAAATGACGATTGTCGCGGTGAGTTGCAAATACATGTTTGAGATGCACCCTGCACGCCATACCGAAGGCTTTGGAGCAACATTTCAATGGGGGGGATCGCAGCCCAGGGTCTTGCAGGTCATCGTCCTCCCGCCATGAGGTCGAACTGTACGAAATCCACTTGCTTGGGGGAAGAATCTTGTACACTGAATTTTGTAGAATATGGTGATAGGCAAAAGTTTTCTTGTACTGCTGCACGGAGAAACAAAAATTGGAGGAGCTGGGATTTGAACCCAGGACTTTCTGCATGCGAAGCAGACACTCTACCACTGAGTTACACCCCCGCCAGAGCAAGTACATCTGGGACGAGTGTCTCGTGGATCCTACTGTCATTATTTCTTAGGTTTGAACGGTACAGTAAGTGTTGGAGGAACCTATTCATGACAAGACCTAAGCAGCGTCGACTCCGTGGCGCAACGGTAGCGC